>NC_142349.1:10999166-11301250 GCF_059441175.1 Urocampus carinirostris | reverse complement strand
ACGAGGATAACGGGTATGAATTAGAAGGGCATATAAATCAGTGAAGTGCAGATATTTGCAGCCTAAGTGCTCTAGGGGACTTTTGAATAAAAACATAGTCTTTGTCAAATTGGAGTATGTGGCGCATGGAATTAAAACCACAGTAAAAGTAAGTCATTATTCAAGTTTAACCATTGTATATTTTATTCACTTACGGTATCTATTAGTCCAATGATCAATCAGACAATAATTGACGCAAATATTAATCACATAACATCGCAAGCAAAGAGAAATGAACCTGGGTCACGGTGGTAAGTGCCTAACTACTAGACCACAAGTGATACAGATAACTTTCAAAGAAGTATTCGATCTTATCTCATCATCACTCTATTTTTACTCACAGTGCCAGAAACGAATCTTAGAAAATAGAGAAAACAGAAAGTCGTTAAGAACGATATAAATAACTGCAAAAAAGCACAAGGGAAACTACTATTTGCTTTTAATTATATCTTTCAGGACAAAGTTTCTGTTTTCCCCATATCCATTTTGTTTTTGGCACTGTGATTAAAGATAATCTGATGATAATGTAATCAAATCTAATGCCTTTGCGTCTGTCAGCTATATTACTGGTGGCTAGTAGTTAGGTGACGGCGCTCTCACTGCCACAAAACTGTGCGCCTTTGGTTGGCAATTTTTATCAATTGATCAATCGTTGCACAAATATGGTACTGTAACCTAAAGCATTATGTAGTAACTTACAAGTACAAATATTGTCTGCATTACTGTATTTTGCTATATAAACGGGCTAATGGGTTATAGGGCACACGTTCAAATTTCTGGCCAATTTAGGGGTTTTCGGTGCACCCTATGGTACAGTACTTTTATTGACAGCAGTACTGTGATGCGTTATCAGTGAAAAAATTAGTAACTCAACTGTCATTATTGTATTGAGCGTTACTGTATTACTCATCAAATTTCAATAATTGTGATGTTTTCCATCTGATGAATAATTCTGCATTATTCAATATGTCAGATACGGCCCTTGATCCGCCTCTACCAATGAGTAGGCATGTTTATATCTACCTACAAAATACAACTAAGTATAGTTTTGATGGCACTATGCCAGGCACAGAGTACGAAAACGCTGAATTTCTCCTAATGCAGATATTCTCCCTACTGTATATACTCACATATAATCCAAATTTACCACTTTATAAAAAAAAAGGCCAGTCAGGGGTCAGCTTCTATGCGCAAACCAACTCAACACAAGCGCAGTAGTTACGGTAGAAGTGTGCTGAATTTTGGTATTTTTATTTGTAAAATTATTTTTGTAATACAACATGCTCAGAGGAAAAAAAGAAAACATCTGGGACAAAACCGGAGGACATCTTCAAGAGGTTCGAAGGAAAAAGACCAAATGGATATGGAGTGTCTCAGCAAAGTGTTTGTTTGTAAGCTCTCAAGATTGCACAAGCCTCCACAGGTTGATGTACACATTTTCTTATTTTAAATATGTGGATCTTTTAAAGACGTTTTAGGGGGTTGGCTTGTATGTTAGTATGTACGGTAATTTAAACTATTCAGATACTTTCGAAGTAACAAGCTATTTTTGGGTGTCAGATTTACATTTTAAACAAAGTAACTAGTTACATTAATTTTGCCTCCCCATAGTTTGTCTTGATTTGTAGCCCTTGTTCTTGGTTGCCCTACACAATAAGGCGACATCTGATGGTACAATAATATACACAGTCCCTTTAATGTAAGTACAGCCTACACAAATCATGCATTCACTTACCACCTATCAGGGTTGGGTAGTGTTACTTTAACTTGATTACGTTCAATTACTTTTGGATTACTCCAATACTAAATATGCTAATAAAAGACAAAATAAACTAAATATTAATAAAATTACTAAATTTTGTGCAGGCTTGGGGAGTAACGGAATACATGGAACGGCAAAAATGATGTTGGCAAGCTGTTTGGATTTATTTTCATTTTGTTTCTGTCGCATTTTATGTTAGTTTTGCCGGAGATCAAAGAGATCAAAGCCAGGAGAGAAGGCTTACCACGTGTTGTGAGTCATAATTTTATTCATATTTAGTTTATTTTGTCTTTTATTAGCATATTTGGTATTGGAGTAATCCAAAAGTAATTGAAAGTAATCAAGTTAAAGTAACCCTACCTAACCCTGCCACTTGTGTATTTTCAATAGGATTCTTGATATTTTGATTTTTGGATCTCTTTTTGTGTTGCATTTTTTGTAAAAGATATTTGAGAAGAGTGGACAGTTTATCAAATCTTTTCTTGTGAAAGACCCGATTTGGCCCAACTTCAACCGGACCTTAGCTCTGGCGGCCCCGGAGTCAATTGAGATTGAAACTCCTGTGGTTAACGAATACAACCCTCAAAGTTTAAAAACAAATCCCAGAAGACTCACGTCAAGTCAAGTCGTGTTTATTTGTTCAACCCTTAATCACAAAGAGTCTCAAAGGGCTGCACGGGTTATTGCACAGACTATTATTTCAGACTATTATTACACCATCCCCTGATCTGAAACCAACATGAGGGCAAGGAAAAACTCAAAAACCTCAACACGAGGAAAATGAAGAAACCTTAAGAAGGGGCCGCACATGTGGTAATCCCCCTTTCAGGATGACCAGGCTGCAATGGATCTTCCAATAACAAATAACACACAGATATTGTCAACAGGAAATATAGGTCATTCATAAGCTATAGAATAGAAGTGTGTTTTAAGCCTAGATTTAAAAAGTTCCACTAAGGTTGCTGATCGAATCTCAGGGGTGAAGCGTTCCACTGCACCGGGGCACGAATAGAGAACGCTCTCGAACCTGCGGTTCTCTTCTTGGCTCTTGGGATCAGTAGACCAGCATTTTCAGAGCGAAGGCTCCGGACCAACACATAGGGGGAAATTAAATCTGAAAGATATGAGGGGGCAAATCCATGTATGATTTTGTATGATACCAATAGAACTTTAAAATCACGTCTTAAGCTCACGATTAATCAACTAACTCATTTTTTTCCTCAGTGCATATTTGTCTCAAGTATGACGAGAAATGATTCTGTCTGCAAATTTTCCACGTGTTTTCTGGTAATAACGGGAGCACGAGCGCAAACCCCCTGCCATGGTACTGATGGAAACCATGTGCCACAGGTTCCGATTACCGTGCCGCGACCGCTCGTTTTTGCCGGGTCACGGCAAACGAAAGGGCCGCATTCTTGAGCCCGTGGGGAAGAAACCCCACAGCCGCATTCCAGATGCGAAAGAGCCAAACAAAGCACATGCCATTTTTTGTGTACCGTCATCGTCTTTGAGAGGGGATCGACAGGAAGTGCACATCAAATGATAACGTTGAAAAAAATGTCAAAGATCAAATGGCCTGGCCTTTAAATGACATTTTGAATGAAACTTTTATTTTATTTATTTTTATTTTTCTAAATATTTGTATTGATAGACAAAATAATTTCAAAATAACAGACTGTCGTACAAGGTTTTGTTACATAATAAAAAACTTGTGACATTCGATATTCGCAATTATACAATATACCAGTACTCAATATTCATGAAGATTCAACCCTCCAAACATACAAGCCTTTAAAAAAACAAAACTTAAAAAGCAAAAGCAAACCAAAACAAAAACAAAAAAACAGTCGGGCTCGGACTGATATATAAAGGTGTAGGATGGGGACTGGGGGGCTCCTGACGACGTTTAGAGTTATGAGTCTCCAGACTCGACATGCAGGTCTATTATACTTTGCTGTCAGGTATGAGCATTCCAAAAAAGTGGAGCAAGCGTGTCCAAGGAGAATAGAAATTACAGAAACCTTTATTTTAAACATGAAAAAAAGCAGGGCAGCACGGGGGATGGGTGGTTAGCGCGCAGCCCAATGGTTCAGGGATCAGGTCCCGCTACAGCAGCCTCCCCGTGTGGAGTTTGCATGTTCTCCCCGTTCTTGCGTGGGTTTCCTCCGGGGACTCAGGTTTCCTCCCACATTCCAAAAGCATGCATGTCAGGTTATTTGTCCGGTCCAAATTGCCCTTTATGTGAATAAGCGAGTGACTTGTCCTTCTCTGTGTGCCCTGCGATTGGGCGGCAACCAGTTCAGGGTGTCCCCTGCCCACTGCCTGAAGATGGCTGGGATGGGCTCCAGCACCCCCACAGACCTACAGAGGATAAGCGGTGCAGATAATGGATTAATGGATGAAATAAGAGAAAAACTAAACAACAAATCGAAAGAAAATAAAACACAAACAATGTTGACATGTTCAAAAGGGAGTAGGAAGAAGCATATGCCTATTAAACCCTACCCCCAGATTTCCTTAACAATTGCATCCCGGATCTAGATCCCATGTGTATTTACATATAAACTCATGAATACTGTATACATATTTACAATGGCTCTTCATTATCATCATCAGCATCACTACTTCCATTGATAAATAGTCACACAATGCGGCCATGGATCAAAATGTTCGTCCACAAATGGTTTAGAATATTGTTATAACACTATTTGAGACACCCTATGAAGAAGCTGATATGTCATCGTCTTGCACCTGCAGAAGCCCGAATGACAATTTTGCAAATGTAGTTTGTCCCGGTGGGGCTTTTAGCACATAAGGGCCTTTTACTCTACACAGCTTGTGTTGGTAGCAGAGCAATGTTCCCTCTAATTTTCCACGGGTCTGAGCGTTCACACAAAGTCGGTGAGCAACGCTTGAAACAACAGTGAGCAACCATAATCCCAAGAGTGGCAAGATAATTAATTATCAAACATGTCCAAAATGACATCATTTACATTTTGCTGAGTTTCCGGCAATGCAAAATTATTTTTCTCTTTTGAATGAATTGACTCATGTACTATTGCAAAGGTTGTACGGCCTACAAACGTTGTTTGTTCTTACAGTTCTTTCACAAGATATCCATTTTTTTTATTTCCTGATATATTTTGTTGCATAATGTTAACATTTTGGGGGGCTTATTTAGTCGGTTGCAAGATACAGAACTGTACTTAATCCCATTTTTTAGATGAAGTACAATGTTGGCAACAAGATTAATTTGATACAATTGGAATTTATTTGAATGCAACACAAAATTTTTCTTCTTTTTTCCGTGTTTTTTTTTTCTACTTTTTTTTAAATTCCTTTAAAAAAAAGTCTCATTGTGTCTATTTTTTCCGAGCTGTTACTTTTTTCTTTTTGTTCTCCATTTACTTTTTTCCTACGTTTCTTTCTTTTCTTTTTTTCTGGGTTTTTTCCCAAATGTTTCTTTCTTTTTTTTCTCTTCCTTTTGTTTCTCTTTTTCACAGCTTTTTGCTTCTTTTTCATTTTGTTTTTTTTTCCTTTTTTGTTCTATTCCCCCCTTCTTTTAAGTCATTTTGTGCATAGTTTTGCATAATATTTGGTCATGTTGGGATTAAACAAGCAAAAACAACCTGAAGAGCCGTTTAGGACCCGAATGAGCCGGTTCCTTTTAGTGAGCCGAGCCGAAGAAGCCGGTTCTTGACTAACTACCTACTGGTGCGACATAGTGTTTGAAACGGTCGCACATGATTTGATTACCTCTACTAACTTTACTCTTCGTTCTACTCTGACTCGACTTCAAAATACCGCATTTGGGACACACCATTAGGGGGACCCGTGTATTTTTACCTTCATGCAGTGTAACTTTGACTTAAGTCGCTTCTTAATGAGTAATTTTGAGCCCTCATTCTTGTGCGCCGGCTAGATTTTCTTGTGCGCAGAGAATGTGCGAGCTGTGCGCAATTGCGCACGCGCGCAGCTTAGAGGGAACACTGTTGCAGAGTCCTGTGATTCAGGCATCTGAGGCTTTTTTTTAGCCCATAGTTTAATTTTAGCCACTTGGGATTCATAACGTGCGATTTATAAAATTTGATTTTTAATCTTAAGTTTGGGCAGCACGGCGGCACAGTGGTTAGCGCGTGTGCGGCACAGTTCTGAGGTCGTGGGAACCTCCTGCGTGGGTTCAAATCCAGCTCCCGGCCTTACTGTGCGGAGTTTGTATGTTCTCCCTGTGCTTGCGTGGGTTTCCTCCGGGCACTCCGGTTTCCTCCCACATTCCAAAGACATGCATTTCAGGTGAATTGTCCCTAGGTGTGAATGAGCGAATTGTCTGTCCCCGTGTGCCCTGCGATTGGCTGGCAACCAGTTCAGGGTGTCCCCTGCCCACTGCCCGATGATTGCTGGGACGGGTTCCAGCACCCCCGCGACCCTACTGAGGATAAGCGGTGCAGCTGATGAGATGAGATGATGAGATGAATCTTAAATTTGCATTTATTAAGACGTATGATTTTTTTTTAGATCTTGAGTAAATTGTTAATATATTTGTTGATCTGAAAAATACCTGTGTAAATATTTTTGAGACAAATTTCTTGCCATATATGTGTTGGGTAGAAAGGACAGTAATATGTTGCTTACATTTTGCTTTATAAGAAATTTTTCATTATTACAATTTACACTTCATTATACACAGTTGTGGCAAGCGCCCCGTTCTATGCGGCAGCGTGTTGGGGAGGCAGCGTCATGAAGAAGGGTGCCTCTCGTCTCAATAAACTGGCAAGGAAAGTGAGCTCTGTTGTGGGCACAGAGCTGGACAGCCTGACAACAGTAGCTGAGAGACGGGCACTAAAAAAGCTGCGGTCGATCATGGACAATTCATCACATCCACTACACAGCATTATATCCAGACAGAAGAACAGATTCAGCGACAGACTGCTGTCACTGTCTTGTGCTACGGACAGACTGAAGAGATCTTTTCTTCCTCATGCCATGAGGCTCTTTAACTCCAACCGGCGGAGTAAAGGCCCACATTAAACCACACCCCCTACATTGCATATTACCGTATTTTAATGCAATGTGTATTCTGTGTAGCACTATTTAGATATTCCATACAACACGCTACAGTGGGCATTTGCACGTCACACTGGGTATTTGTATATTGTATTCTTTTTGCTTTATTATTGTATTGTCTCAGCTCAGGGATGCTGTTGGAAATGTGAATTTCCCTGCGGGGATGAATAAAGTATCTATCTATCTATCTATCTATCTATCTGTCTATCTATCTGTCTGTCTGTCTGTCTGTCTGTCTGTCCGTCCGTCCGTCCGTCCGTCCGTCCGTCCGTCCGTCCGTCCGTCCGTCCGTCCGTCCGTCCGTCCGTCCGTCCGTCCGTCCGTCCGTCCGTCCGTCCGTCCGTCCGTCCGTCCGTCTGTCTGTCTGTCTATCTATCTATCTATCTATCATAATACTTCATTTTTTACATTTCCCAGAGTAGACTTCCACAATTGATCAGTAATCCTTACACTAATACAAATTTCATAGAGCCCTGTTTAGGTGTATCATGCACCTGTGCTCTTAGACGCGACCCGTGGGGGGCGATAACGTTTCATAGGAAAATGCCATACAATGTAATGCCAGCTGCCGTCAACGAGGAAGGAAGAAAAAATACAATAGCAAAGCAAAGCCACCAGAAAGCAGTGTCGGCATCATTTTAAGCAGGCTTGCTGAAAACATGGCAATGATTTCAAGAATTTACAAGCACTTTACGCAACATTTGAGCACTTTTCAAACTTTGAAAAACAGCATTCACATTCAAGCATTTTCAAGGATTTCAAGCACCTGAACGAACCAAAATTCTTATGTCTGAGTTTTGTTCAACCTAACCGGGAAGGTCAGAGCTCAATCCCAACTACAGAAGAATGTCGGACACTCTTACATTGGCTACTCTTCCAATATACTCCATTTCCTGAAATATCTCGCTTTCATGTTCTAAAGTGCTGAAAACAAGGCCAGGGTTGGCAGAGGGCAGCAGCGTGTTGACTGCAAAGGATTAACAGACGCGGACGCCAAGCAAAGACGCTAATAGGATCACCAATCACGGGGAAATGGGCACAAATAGCCCTGGCACGCTCTGGGGAACTCACACAACGCGTTTGTTCCTCCACTTTACTCGTGCGTCTTCAGGCTGGTAAGTCATCTTTTCTCCAACTTGTGATGAAGCTCTTTAAATGTTTCAGTGAGGCTGCTCATGCGAACAATCGACAATGAGGCAAACAAACTATGCACAAAGTGAAACAACTGTATGTGGGAGATCATCATAACAACTCGATTGAGCGTTAACAAATATTTTCCAAGTAACCATAATATATTCTCTGTATTTATTCGCTTCTTTGTATATATTATCGTATTTGTCTAATAATTGATCGATCAAAAAATATTGCTGACATCCTTTGCATAAAAAGGGAAAGGGAATTGAAACCTGGGTTGTGGGGCTGAGAGTGCTGAATCCTAACTACTAGATATTAGTGATATAGATGACATACAAAAAGGCATAAGGTTTTGTCTCATTATCACACAATTCTTAGTCACGGTAGAGATGTTAGAAAATAGATAGATAGATAGATAGATAGATAGATAGATAGATAGATAGATAGATAGATAGATAGATAGATAGATAGATAGATAGAGACAGAGAGATAGATATAGATAGATAGATAGATAGATAGATAGATAGATAGATAGATAGATAGATAGATAGATAGATAGATAGATAGATAGATAGATAGATAGATAGATAGATAGATAGATAGATAGATAGATAGATAGATAGATAGATAGATAGATAGATAGATAGATAGATAGATAGATAGATACTTTATTCATCCCCGAAGGGAAATTCACATTTCCAGCAGCATCCCTGAGCTGAGAACAATACAATAATAAAGCAAAAAGAATACCTGGGCGGGGCCAATTGGGCGCCATTGCAACCGTGACAAATACAGTAACTTCTAGTGCTCAAATAATGCACGCTGTCCATTTAAAAGAACTGCAATTAAAAACAATGTGTAATCATTTTTATGCTTAATTAATACACACAATTAGTACATCTTTTTAATCTTGAAATTATGACCTGCTAAAATTATTTGATAATACAATATTAAGGAGCAGTGGCATGGTGGATGGGTGGTTAGCGTGCAGCCCCACAGTGCGGAGGTTCAGGGTTCAAGTCCAGCTACCGCAGCCTCTTCGTGTGGAGTTTGCATATTCCTCCAGACACTCCGGTTTCCTCTTGCATTCCAAAAACATTCATGTCAAGTTCATTGGCCAGTCCAAATTGTCCCTAGGTGTGAATGAGCAAGTGAGTTGTCTCTGTTTGCCCTGCTACAGTTCAGGGTGTCCCCTGCCCACTGCCCGAAGATACCTGGGAAGGGTTCCAGCACCCCCGCGACCCTACTGAGGATAAGCGGTGCAGATAATGGATGGATGGATTTTGAGGAATAATGGAAAATGTGCAATATTGTAACTATTGTAAAATATGAATATATTGGGAAATATATAGAAAATAATGTATTGAATATCTAAAATAAATCAAAGTATGTGAATTACTACACCCAATTGAAAATAATGTATTGTCATTAAAATCATTATAACTTCATGTATTAAATATTATATATCAAGATGTGAAATATACACTGTTACAATATACATATATTATTACATGCACATTAATCAATAACTAAGAAAAACTAACATTTCAAATCCTATATTCTCGACTGTAGTTGTAAAATGTTCAATGTATACTGCTATTACTATTGATAGCTACTGATATTTTAAATCCAGCAACTGGCCAGCAACTTAAATCCAATTATACTGTTATTACTTGTGCCAGTGTTTTTTTTTTGTTTTTTTTTTTCAAAAAGTCTGAAATCTTGCTCTATTTCCTTACAGGACTGTTAAAGCAAAATGATGATTGCGTGGAAATTGGTCACACTAGCGTCACTGAGCCTGCTTGTCAGCGCTAACTCTGAGCTCGGAAACACCTCTGAGAATGCTTTCAAAGGTAACATTTTACAACATGCCTAGCAATCTGATCGTAGCTAACAATTAGAAACCATTGAAGTGTTTTTGTCTTATTGTATTTATGTTTCATTCTCCTTTTTCGAATCCTCTAAGCTAATCAGTGTGCCGGAACAGATAGTCATGCTATAAAAAATTTAAAGAATGTTCAACTATAACTACCGTTAAACTCTCTGTCTACATGTTATGCTGCATCATTTGGACCAAACCTTTATCTAAAAGTCACCGCATTACACCGTTGACACTACAGCGATACATCTTCACACAAGCTTAATTTGTTCCATAATTGTGCAAATTTTGCCAATATGAAATAATTAAGAACTAATTTGCCTGTTCCCGACCTCTCAAATGCATTACATTTCCTCTAATTAGCTATAGAACACGTTGTCCTGATCACTAAAAACATATTAAAATAATAATTAAATACAAACATAGAGTAATAAGATAAATAAGATGATATAGACGGGTTTATTATGAGGAGTCGCCCTAACAAAGGTGTGTGCATGATGCGGAGGTGCGGGAGTAAGCACTTACTGTACACTTCTAAGTTATTGTAGTTTTAAATAAACATACACATGCACACACACACACATACACACACACACATACACACACACACACACACAAAATATTACAGCATACTGTTTTTTATTTTCTTTCTTTTTCTAGGAAACGAAGCGTAGCAAAAACTCTTCCGCGACTTTGTAACCAGCACTCAGTGGTTCCTCATGCCAAACCTTAGTTACAGAGCCAGTCCTTTTCTTGAATTTCTCAAACCAGCCATGCTGGGTTATTGAAGTCCATTCCGGGATTGTACACAGCGCTGTATCAAGTTTTAGGTCTTTGTTAATAGACAACAACTTCTGTTCTCCGTGTCACTACCTCTTCCTTCAGCTCTATGTTGTGTAACCACAATAAAAAGTCTCTTCGTCTCGTCATGAATAATGGTTGAATAAACACATGTTTGTGTTTCAATAGCGTACCAAAAGGAGATTTAGACCGATCGTTCTCCTGGGATAGGCCACTTTCACTATGATTGTCTATGATTTCTTATCCTGTTTCAATTGACATCATTCTTCTTTAAAAAAAAAAAAAATGTTTTTCCCTTTCCAGAACTCATGGCTAGGGTCATAAAAAGGAGATGCAATATAATAAAACAAAATCTTATTTGAACTACTGGGCGAGATGAGGTGTCTGATGGTGAGAAGGAAATGCCCAACTCGGAGGAGATGATTCTGACTGTGTCTTGAGACGTCACTAGTGGCAGCCTCTAGGACTGTTCGTAGCCGGGATTTACCCTCGTACGCGAGATTTTTGTTCCCCTCCCAAAAACTCTTATATTGAAAATTATCGTGTTTAGAGGTGCTTGTACAAAGAGGTAGGTACCACTGTATTTGGCGAATAGCATTATGCTCGATAGGCTATGAACATTTGGACAAAAAACTGTAAAAACCAAGGGTGAAATTCACCTAATGACCTTCGACTGACGAAGGTTCTGTCTGCTTTTATAAGATTTGTCCGAAGCAGGGGGCAAAGTGATTGGTGAGGAAGTGAAGCGCGCCCTGTACGGGGTTGGCCAGATGAGGGAGGTGATGTGGAGGAACCAGCGCAAGCACGAGCAGCTCATGAAGTCTCTCCATCACAGTGGCGACAAGAAAAAGGTGAACTTCGGCCTTTTATTCTTTTTGTATCTAAATACAATTTTTGTATCTAAATACAGTCAAAAAATTATGGGGTTCATTATTCCTGAATACAATACGCTTCAATGGTGTTAGGCGGCTGAGTGGTTAGCACATATGCAGCACAGTTCTGAGGTCATGAGTTCAAATTCAGCTACTGGCCTTCTTGTGTGGAGTTTGCATGGTCTCCCCGTGCCTGTCCAAATTGTCCCTAGATGTGAATGAGCGAGTGAGCGACTGGCTGGCAACCAATTCAGGGTGTCCCCTGCCCTCTCCTCGGAGACAGCTGGGGTGGGCTCCAGCACCCCCGCGACTTTACTGATAAGCATTGCATAAAATGAATGGACGAACTTTACGCTTCAAAAAGATTCGAAAACACACACACACACACAAAATAATCCGTAGAATAAATAAAATCATCTAGCTGATAGTAGATGCATTACATTGATTCAAAAAAAAAGATTCTAACCCAGACAAGCAACTTTTCTAGCTCATACAATTTGGCTTACTTTAAGAAACAATTTTCCTGTCATTTTCCATCAATCTTTCTTGGTATGTGAAAAATATATCTTAAAATAAGCAAAACTTCCTGATTTTTTTGGGGGGTAGAAGGAGCAGCAACATATGTGGCAAAAAACATGTTTACACCATTGGCAGAAATGTTTTTTAATTTTAGGTACTTTTTCAGTTTTAGTAAGCAAAATATAATTGAGCAGAATTGTCGAATATGGCAGCTCCTGCAATGGACAGTTTTGCTCATTTTTGAGAGTATTTTTGTGAAGCTAGTAAATATTTATAAAATCATAAAAATCTTCTGCTCTAAGACTTATAGCAGATTTACTCACTTCCAACATTAAGTTTTTATTTAACAGGCATATAAGTTGAAAGTTTGTTCTGAAACCAGGTATTTTTTCCGTCAATGAAGATGTTCTTTTGCAGTACATAGACAAAATATACACAAAATATATGATTGTTTTTATTTTTGTTTACCTTGTAACAATATAATATTGATCATCCAAAACGAGCATATTATTATGTGGCTCTGAGTGCTTTATTTTTTTGTTATTTGGATGATAAGTAGAACATCATTTTCAATTCTTTTTTTAACCGAAAAATTGTGGATAAGTTGTAAACAAACAATTTTCTTTTTCAATTACAATGGTACCACATTTAAGGAGCACCCTTGAACATGCAAAATTTGATGTACTATTTTTATTTGGAAGAAAAACCTGCTCCTGTACACCGAAAAATCCAAAGTCCAAACATTCCCAGAGGCTTCAACTAGAGACCGCTAATCACTCGTGACTGTTCACCTTCAACAACAGCTTTCCCAATTTGCGCATGCAAACAAAAAACAATTGTGCTGTAAAAACATTTTGTGTTTAAACTCAACTTACATTAACTTTAATTTTAAGTGTTAAATATCATCAACAGTCTCTCGATTTCATAACTCTATACCTCAGCCAATTGCTACCTGTATTAACTGTTGCAAATCCCTTTGTTATGTGATAATAAACCTTACAAACTCAACGTGACACCTATTTATTGACAGCAAGACAGACTATGTAGAATACCTTGACAATATAAGCAATCTACAAAGATGTTGTCATCTGCTACCAGTGACAGGGATGATCCGGATGAGAGCCGAACTGGGAAAGACTAGTCGGTTTAACAAAAAAACAAAAAAAAAATTAAATTCCTTTTACAAAACCTGTTATCCCAGATATAAAATTCAAAATAATCAGAACAAGTATAAAATAGGAGGAAAACATACAAGTTGACAGTCATGCGATCTCCTGCACAGGTTCACCCCCCCCCCCCCCCTTCGCTACTTCATTCCATGCGTTATGGTAACTGCCTCCATGGTTAATGCTCATAATAAACTCACATTTTATTTCGCAAATATAATATTATTTCTCCTATTACTCTGCTTTTTTGTATTTAGTTACTATTGGAATGTGCTAATAGCTATTGGATCGCTTGGTTTTGATTTACTTCATATCGGAAAAATCAACTCGTTAAACGAGCAATTTGAGCTACAAGCACTGTTCTTGAAACACCCTAATTTGATTATTGCCTGAGAGAACAGAGTCAGAACTACTTGCTCACTTTTCGCACTAGGGCGCAGCCCAACTGGCTCAGGACGTAACAGAGAAGCTGCAGGAAGCTGAGCAGCAGTGCAGAGTCTCCTTACAGTCCGAATGGAACCAGTGCAGACCGTGCTTGGAGGATGCGTGCAAAACATTCTTCACTAACACCTGTCGCAGAGGCTTTGCCACTTTCCAGAACAAAGTACAATAAACTCACAATGTCATAGAATTTTAAAAAAGGCGGCTATACTCACGGGTCAGTTTTGTCCTGAGCCAGGTAGAGAACTTCTTCCGTCGGATGTCGCGACGTTTCAGCTTCAGCGACCCGGCAAAGGAGGAAGACGACATCCTGGTCAATCAGGACCCTGATAGCCCAGACGCTGAAGTGGTTCGCATCCAGGACGCCTTCTCCCGCCTGAGCCGCAAGGTGAACACGCTGGTCAACAGCAGTGTGGCACTGGCGTCCAAGATGAGCGACGAGCTGGACCGAGCGGTCCGCAGGGCCCTCCTTGTAGGGCTCCCCGCCTCGAACGCCACGGTGGGCACAGACGACCCGGCCCGCGACTCGGGCTTCCTGCAAGGCGTGGGCCTGGAAGAGGTGCTGGACTCCTTTTTTGACTTCGGTCGCAGCGTAGTGGAGGAATTTGGGGCGGTAGTGACGCAAGCCTTCGATGGCCTCAACGGGGAGCAGAACGACAAAGACAAGCGAGGTGAGATTTTAATTTGAACGCCTGCGCAACTCCAGGATTTTTTTTAAAATCATCTAAATACAGATGATACTTGTATTCAAAATATTCACCGTAATTATTACTGTATTATTATTACATTCTTTTAAATACCGTATTTTCTGGATCAGAAGGCGCAGCTTAAAACCCAAATGGCCAGAAAATTTAAAGTGCGCCTTATAACACAGTGCGCCTTATGTAACGCAAACTAAAGAGGTTTCACCATATTTGAGCAGTGATTGATCGAACATTACTGAACAAAATTGCAAAACATTGTATGCATCAGGAATCAAACCGGTATCTTGGCAGTGAGAGTGCTGACGATTAACCACTAGACCCTTAGTGATACAGATGGCATGATAACCCTCTCATGATTATAATTACTCACAGTGCCAGAAATGAATGGTAGGGAATTGAGAAAACCGAAGTCTGATTCATCATCAGATACACCAACGAGTTGTTTTACTAGTCCTGCTTTTTTGTGTTGATTTATATCTTTCAGGATTTCTCCATTCTCTAACATTTGTTTTTGGCAAGGTGAGTAAAATTACTGTGATAATGAGATAAAGTCGAATGCCCTTTTGTATGTCATCTGTATCACAAGTTGTCTAAAGGTTACATTTTGGCGCTCTTAATGCCACAACCCAGGTTTTATTCCGGTTGCATGCAATGTTATACAATTTTTTGATGGGCAGCACGGCGGCGCAGTGGTTAGCGCTTGTGCAGTTCATGTCATGGGAACCTGTGCGGAGTTTGTATGTTCTCTCCGTGCTCACGTGGGCTTCCTCCGGGCACTCCGGTTTCCTCCCACGTTCCAAAAACGTGCATTTCAGGTGAATTGGCTGGTCCAAATTGTCCCTAGGTGTGAATGAGCAAATGAGTTGTCTGTCCCTGTGTGCCCTGCGATTGGCTGGCAACCAGTTCAGGGTGTCCCCTGCCCACTGCCCGGAGATGGCTGGGATGGTTTCAATCCCCCCCCGCGACCCTAATGAGGATAAGCGGTACGGCTGATGAGATGAGAGCTGAGATGAAGTTTTTTGATTGATCAATCACTGCACTAAAATGTAAGAGTATAAAATGTGCTACCGGTATGGTATGCACAAATGATTAAGAACTATACTATTTTGTTTTAATTCCATGCAACTTATATATGGAAATTATATGACTTTATAGTGCAGAAACTACGGTACAGATATGTATATATATATATATATATATATATATATATATATATATATATATATATATATATATATATATATATATATATATATATATATATATATATATATATATATATATATATATATATATATATATATATATATATATATATATATATATATATATATATATATATATATATATGGCAGCACGGCGGCGCAGTGGTTAGCGCTTGTGCGGCACAGTTCATGTCATGGGAACCTGTCGTGGGTTCAAATCCAGCTCCAGACTTTCTGTGCGGAGTTTGTATGTTCTCCCCGTGCTTGCGTGGGTTTCCTCCGGGCACTCCGGTTTCCTCCCACATTCCAAAAAAACACATGCATTTCAGGTGAATTGGCCGGTCCAAATTGCCCCTAGGTGTGAATGAGCGAATGAGTTGTCTGTCCCCGTGTGCCCTGCGATTGGCTGGCAACCATTTCAGGGTGTCCCCTGCCCACTGCCCGAAGATGGCTGGGATGGGCTCCAGCCCCCCCGCGACCCTAATGAGGATAAGCGGTACGGCTAATGAGATGAGATGAGATATATATATATTAAATATCTGACTAGAATCATTTGTTTTTATGATTTCTTAAATAGTCAAAAACCATCACACAAATAAAGCCAAAAGTATGATGAACCAGATGACATACAGAATAATGTTGCCAGCGATTTGAATATTATCCATGAGCGCAATAAAAAATATAGTTATGATGGTACACATTGGGACACAGACTGAGAAATCCAGGTGAGTGCAATTGTATTGCCTCAAACAAATTCTTCTATTTTAAATAGAATTAAAACAGTTCCCACAAATGTTCTCTGTTTGATAATTGGTTGTCAGTATAAACAGGTACTGTGGTTAGTTTTGGGGTGTTGGGTAGCTATGGCGACATCCAGTGGACATTTTTAAAACTGTGGGTCATTGTTTGACTAGTAAGGGATCCTTTTTTTCTCTTGCCTCTTTTAGCATCGTGTCGCGGGCTAAAGAAAATACGATGATAGACCTGATACGGCCCATGGGCCATAGTTTGGTGGAAAGTGCTTTAAAAGTTCCAGTAAATCTTGAAAATGGTTTTCTGGTCATGCTTTGATCCAAAATTGTGTCGAATTACAGAAAAAACCTTGCCGCGACTCCTGCGGAACAGCAAGTTATGTCGAGACCTGCGCAAACAGTCGTCTGAGTGTTGGCAGCTGCAGAGCCAGTGTGAGGCCTGCCAGGGGGCCTTGCTTACAGGTAAAGCGACCACCCACTTCCGCTTCCATTGCCTGACATCCGTCCGGTCCCCCTTCACAGAATGCCCCAGTGTGAGGGAGCTGCACGTGGAGCTGGAACAGGTGTCGCAGTTGCTGGGTGTGTCCAGGGAGCAGTACGATGAAGTCCTGTCCATCGTAAAGCGCCACACTGACGAGACTCTGGCCTGGCTGGGCAACATGGCCACCGAGTTTGGCTGGGTGGCACGGGTGGACATGCGAAACATCTTTCGCATCACTCGGGTGAGCAGAGAGGAAATTCATATACCTGACGGCGGTCATTTTCAGCCAATCAGAACGTGAAGCAGACAACAGCCCGTGGTTGGCGATTTAGGTCGGCCATCTTTTCGTCACAAACAATGCACATATAATACGCATGACTGTAAAGTGTTTTGTATCAAAATGGTTCTGAGGCACTTGTAATGTAGATCAGAGTTATCCAGAGCGATTAGTAGGGGTGAGGTACATCCCTTTTCCTCAGCCAAAAAAATTATTTGAAAAAGTGTTTGAAGTGGATACAGGCATGCGGGTGGCCTCACGATCAACTCACCAGAGACTCAGAACAAATAGAAATTACACCACTCGTTTAACGAATTTGATATACCAGATCACTCATTGCATATCCTCTATATGCCATTATCTCTCACAAATCTGAATCTATTTCTACGTATAGTTGGTACAGGGCCTCTGACTTCCTCTTATATGACCAACGTTTTGCATCCACCCTGACAAGGTTAGAGTATTTGGACACCTTGATTCCATGAATATAACTGCATATAATGATTTAAACCCTTTTCTACTGACTTTTGGGATACGTTTGCATAACCCAGAAGAATCGAGAGTCGCTCTCTGTTTTTTCGGCTGCTCTATATGCTCCGGGTGTGATACATGGATACCGTAACTATGGTGGGCGTGGCTTAGCGCTCGCTGTCGGATTTTTGGTTTGAACAAATTTATTGACACTAAAAACAGAAAACAATCATGACAATCTCAACAGCAATTAAGCACATTCACAATATTATATTCCAATATTACGTTTTTAACAGCAAACACAAAGTGAGGTTTGAACAAACCTTCTCGAAAATCAAACATATTCACAATTTCATTATATAACATCTTTGTTAGTGTCAATCGATCCGTCCAGGCCAAAGTCGATTGTCCTCGGTCTGAACAAATCCACTGACACCAACAGCAGCAAAACACAGCCATCAAGCATATTCACGTTTTTTCTATATTTGACAATATGACGTGACGATATGACGTTTTAACATTTTTTCCTGACATTTTCAACATCAATTAAACAATTTCAGAGTTATTTTCTTTTAACAGTAGTTAACCAGCGTGTAAAAGGCAATACTATTGTGCAAGGGCATAGCTCTGCCATCCCACCCTCCCAAGCAGCATTCTTCCAGTCCTCTGTGTGGGTCCTTTCCATTCTGCGTGGGTCCTCTCCCTTCTGGGTTCCACAACCCAGGCCGTTGCTGCCGGGACTCCCACAGTGTAGCTCCGGCTCCCCCATCCGGGTGGGTACAGACGAGTCTTCTTTATGGCTGCGTCCTAGGCCCGCCGCTCGCAGATTGTATGGTATCTGCAGCCATTTGGAGCACAGCCACGGGGGGGATCTGCCTGCACCTCCATACCAGCAGGTTTCTGGAGGTCCAGATGGCGTCCTTGATGGCGGCGAGAGTGAGCCAGTTCCTGGCAAAGTCGTTCCGATGCCGTATGACTTGAGTTGTTGAACATAGAAAACTTGTATAAGTAACATTAGCGCCATTGGGGATTATGTAGTAAACGAAACACCTTGAAATTAGAGGTAAGTTCGAGCTTAAAAAAAAATTAGGCCAGACCCGACCCAAGCCCGCGGGTATTAAGGCTGCTAAATCATAGAGTGTCCTTCTAATTCTCACAGAAGATTGCGTTGGTTTAACAATGTATCGCAAACTGGACTCGCTCATATCCGTAACGACCCCAAAAGGCATTTTCACTTCGTTGTTCCATTTAAGTCCTTAGGTTTTTGATGAATGTATCCATTTTGAAATCATGCGGAGCACAAGGTATTGATTAAAAGATTGATTTTATGTCAATGTTTTTTTCTTTTTTTGCTAATATTGTTTTATTATAGTGAAGTGATTATTATATCAGCAACGTTTCTCAGAAATTAAAATACCAATTAGAAAATATTCTTTGATGATAGTATAAAGCATTTTAAAAAAAATAATCCCTACCAATTTCTGCAAATTGAACCAGTATTTATGCCAAAGGGCAGATGCATTGGTTTGCGTGTACCGACATTAATGCTTTGAGTGCCCAATTGGAATCAACGCCATTATTTAGTTTAGATTACAAAGTTTTAATGGCACTTGATTTGTCTCAACATACTTGTAAATTTAACAAATTTACCTCGAATGCGGAGGCAACAGGTCCGTCATTAATGCAATGATGCCTCCTTTTGGCCAAAACAGTTCATTTAAAAAGCCTACGGTTTTTGCTCCGGGTTCACGGAGGTTAAAGTAAAAACCGCAAAAAGAAAAAAAGAAAAGGCAGTAGTCGATAATTCTTGTCTTGGGCATTTACGTGTGCATTTGACGTGACATGAATTCAAACAGAAACAGTGTCATCATTCGAAATTGTTTAACTGTTTGAAACCCAAACTTCTCAGAAAGCGGGCAGATTTGGTAAGCTAAAATATGAGCGAGGACCAACTATTCAGTCTGAAAATCTTTGAACAATTTATTAAATACACCGTCAGTGAAAGGTTAGAAGACCTCGTAGCTCACCTTTGCAACATTTTCATTTGACTTGCAGGGTCTTGAGAAAAAGTGCTGATGTCCCGTTAAAACATCTTACAGTTATGTCAGGGTCCGGTGACTGATAGTTTTAAATTTCTTCACAGTGTATGCTTCCCGTTAGCTTTGCATGTTTCGTCTTGATATTATGTTCTTTGAAAACAGACAGTCTCTTGGTAAATTAGCCTGACACAGTTGTTTCAGATTTCGGTGTTTTTTTTTATATATATACTTTTAATTTCCACTTGTCCTGAAAGCAGCAGCCTTCACAGTCAAATTTCCTTGTTTTTCAATTTACAACTACTTGTCGGAAATTGGGCAGGCTAAAATTCTCACAGATAAATTAAATGATCTGCATTTATATAGCGCTTTTCAAGTCAATGACTTCTCCAAAGCGCTTCAATAGCAGCCTTGTATTGCAGCCATGTAAGACACTAACCCGCTTATTGGGGGTGTTAGGGGTTCAGTGTCTTACGCAAAGACACTTCGACATGTAACACGGACAAGCCGGGATTCGAACTGGGATCCCTTGATCCCAAGACGAGCGCTCTACCTCCTGAGCTACTGCCGCCCACAGAAAGCCAAGTGGAAGATGGCCAGAGGGCTACTGCCATAACATGGTAAAATGGTGAATATTTTGGAGTGGTTACAAATGCGGTCAACATTACTGGCGTGCCACAAATAATTTATTGTATGACAGAGGACACTGACCAGTAAATATGTGATCGCAGGCCATGACTGGGCCGGACTTTGGACATGCCTAGTTTAACAGTTTAAATCCCAGTTTATAACCAACTAAACAACTGAAGTGTGACATTGGGTTCCAAAATAATTTTGATGCCTCTCGTCTTCCATCCTCTCCTGCAGGTGGTGCCTAAGAGCCAAGACAAGAACCTTTCAGAGGTGGAGACACAAGTGGAGGTGAACATCCTGGACTCTCCCTCCTTCATTATCTCCGTGCCGGTGGATTTGAGCATGCAGGACCCGGCCTTCATCCAATATGTGGCCAAAGAGGCCCTGGACAAGTACAAGGAGATGTTCAGGTAACGGGTTCAAGGTTTCCGATCAAAAGAGCGCACCCCCCAAAAGTCTTTTGTGAAGGCACGTTGGACTAAAAGGCTTGTGAAATTACATCTTCAGCAAGGACTAGGGTTGCATAAAATATAAAAAAGTACCGTACCATATCTGTGCATTGATTCATCAGTCAGAATATTTCTGCTTCACAATTGCATAACAGTAGATGCAGAGGTAATGAAATCTGTCTAGCGGCGAGGTTTTTGTTTTTTTTGGTTTGAACAATTTTATTGACACTTTTAACAGCAATTAAATACATTCACAATTTAATTATATCATATTCTAACAATATGAGGTTTGAACATTTTTTATCGACACTTTTAACAGCAATTGAACACATTCGCAATTTCACCATATCATATTCTAACAAGGTTTCTGGAGGTAAAAAGAAAAGTTGACATTCTGCCTTTGCTCTTTATTTCCACCAAAGCTTTTAGTTCTTGTTTGATATCTCTGATTTCATCATTAAATTCGATCCCCTTTTGTGTTAGGGTAAACTAGCGTTGGAGTCTTCTTTGTAGTCCCAAAATGTATTTCATCTCTTTAAGTTTTCTATTTTTTCCTGCATTTTTAAAGAAAATCTGCGTTCGTTTCTTTGTTATCTCCCACCATTATGCTCGTCATACGACTCTTGAAGGGTCTGCCAGTCCTTGTACCGCTCCCAGTATTGCACGGCCAACGCTTCACCCTCCAGCAGGGAGCACTTCCACAATAAGATTGCGCGTCCTTCTTTCATCACAGTGCTCCCCTTTGTGATGAGTCGAGGGTTGTTTATTAAAATGGCCACCCCATCGTCACGGTCCTCACCCAAGCCACTCCACAATGAAGGGCACGGCCAAATCTTCCCACTGTTCATAACCTTCCAAAAAGGGGGTGCAGCATTCATTGATAGTAGAGACGGTAAAGTTCATAGGTGTTGTTGAAGTATACAAGTTACTTAATCAAAACCGGGGGGGTCAGAGTCCATTCACTGGGGGTCATTGAGAGCGTTACCTGTGTCTGACTCCGGTATCTCATTTGGAGACCCACTGGAGAAAACTCTGGAGTCCTCTGACTCTCTGTCTGTGATTCCAGGCCTTCCCCTTTTTACTAGGTTAGGGGCGGGTGGGCAGAAGACCTGTCGAGGGCAAGTCTCTTGTTTCCTTGCCCACAAGAAGAAGGAATCCGATTTTTTTCTTCCCCCGCTTCCTTCGGCTCAACTTTATACAATTCCCTTGTGGGCTTTTTCATCGGCAATCGGTTTTCCTCTAAATCTCTAATCTTTGGTTCCGGTGAGGTCACCACCCCCAATTTGGTCCTATTTTTACCCCTCTTTCCCCAAGTTGGATTTTCTGGCCTCAGGAGGGACATTCGCCTTTTCGATTTGTTTGTCTTGTTCAGTTTCAGGTATTGGAGGAAAATTCAAGTCTGATTTTTTTGGCCTCTCCTTCAGATCCTTCCTGACTAAAAAGGGTTTTGGAAGGGACATCTGCATTTTCAATTTGCTTGTCTTGTCCATTTTCTTTGGGCATTTACGTATCTTTATTCATTTCATTGTCTTTGTTACCTTCTTTCCCAGCTTTCAACTTGCTAGCAAACCATTTCGGGCAGTTCCTGTAGAGGTGGTTCGTTTCTCCACAGAGATTGCACTTTCTGCCATTGGTACACTCCTCAAAAGAATGTCCAATTGTCCTACACTTTCCACAAAAGATTCGATCACATGCCTCAGCCAGATGTCCATGCTCACCACATTTGTGGCAGTTTGGATTGTCCTTGCTGGTGGATATAACCTCGGTCTTCCCCCAGGACTATCATCGACGGGAGGTGTTTCAGTCGCTGGAAACCCTGAGGGTCTTGCCATTGTTGGATGGGTACCCTCCAGGCACCATTCCAGACGCCGTCCTCATCCCTCACCTTCATAGCCTGGCCTTTTATCATGCAGTACTTGCTCAACCAAAAACAGATGTCCTCTGCAATCACCGCTTCATTGAACATTCTGACAATGACTATCTTGTTAGCAGTCAGCTTCTCCACCGTAAAAGCAGAAAACTGGGGCCTCACTCCCTCAAAGCGATCCCAAAACTCGCCCAAAAGGGCCGCCGATGTGAAACTCACATCAAAGCCTTTGTTAAATGGCATGGTTATAACTGCGTTTAAACCCTCCTTTTCAGATTTCAGACACTTTCGAATAAACTTCCTCGAAAAGTCCAACCTTGACATTTTGACGGAATCAGCTCCCACATCTTTAAAAAGGAAGCGCACGCTGTCTGGTTAGGCCGCCTGGCCATGACCGCTAGGTGATGTTGCTCCTTCAGCAGTCGAAATGCCCTAAAATTTCACTTGTGGGAGTACTGTTGAAAAGCTGCATAAACCCAGGATCCACTATGAACACCAAATCTTATCTACTAGGCCACTAAATATAGACAACTCACAAAAAGGCATTGCAATTTATCTCATCATCACACCATTTTTGGTTGGGGTACCAAACTGTTGATGTAATTGTCAGACTTTCAACCGGTTCGTGGTACAGAAAAAAGTTGGGGGCCACTGAAATACAGTACTGTATCGCTGTCTCGCAAAGTCTTTTAGAAGCTCACGAGATTCTGAATGAATCAAGAGAAAGTCATTGCTGGAAGTAATTTGGATGTCCTGAACTGAAGAGAAAGGGATTCAGGAAAGTATTCCGGTCATCCTGAAAGATACAAACACATGGGCGGAAATATTAAAAACGCTTGTCACTTACTATTGTACCTAGTTTGGGCTGAGAAATACTGCATTAAAACTGTATACAGATTTTCTCCCACTTTGTTTTTTTTTCATTTTTCTAACATATCTGGTACTAAAAATAGTGACAATGAGATCAGAACTTTTGATGCATCCTCTGTATCCTAAGTGATCAAGTGGATGGGATCCAGCGCTCTGCCCATCGCAATCCAGGATCAATTCCCTTTGCTTCCAAAGCTATGCTAATGTGAAAAACCATCCATGCCCCTAGTAGCCTGGTGGTTAAGGATGATGCCCAGGTGTTAGCATTTCTCTGAAATTGTGGCCAGCGTAAAAATTATCAGTTGATAAATTATTGCAATAATATGGTATAGCATTTCCAATTATATAACGTGCACGTTCAAATTTCTGACCCAATTGAGGTTTTTGGATGCTCCTTATTGTCTAGAAAATCTGGTAACTTCACTTTCAAATTGGCTTTTATTCACATTTGTGTTGTTTTATAGGTTCCAAGAAGAAGAGTGAACAGCCCATCAACCACAGAGCTCAATAGTTCCTGAAGTTAAAACCTGTCCACAAAGTAAAAACACTGTATGCCAGTCCTGTTAAATCCAAATTTCATATTTTGATAATGACTGCAAAAGCACAAAACATTACAGCATGGCACACTCAAATTTAGTAAAACTTTTATTGTTCTTCTGTACAAAATTTCTATTATGTACCATATTATCTCCATTTCTAGTTCAAGTCCTACCTTAAGGAACAATCACATATTAGGTTCTCCAAAAACACAATTGTAAAAGATAAAAATAAACATTTCACATCTTTGTTCAAACTGCTGGCTTTCATACACAACTCTCCCATCATGCACTTTTGGACCAACAGATTTAAGAATAGTAAAGAAAAAAAATGGTGAGAGGAAGAAAACCATAGCATTGTTAAGGTTTGTGGTATTAACACAAGGAAAATTATATGAATTAGAACAGTGACAGTTTTAGTCAATCTTGTGTCTAATTGTTTGACAAACATTTTTTAGATTTGCAATACAAATAACAAATTCCACCATACATTGAGTTGTGCAACCCTCCCCTGCGAATGTGTCATTCATACGTTTGACTTTTTGACACAAAATAACCAAATAAACCGCTTGGTCAAAGAAAACACCCGCCTCAATACATTGTGTTACGTCTCTTTTGCATTTGGGCATAAAAGGAAAAATATCACTAATATAAAAAATGACGGCAACAGCCACGAAAATAAATGCTGGCATGATCAAAATCCGCCAAAAATAAACACAACGACCTTGGTAACAAGATGTCTTTTGCCAAAATGTTAAAAATGCGCGACATCAGTTGAGGATGCTTAAAATTCCTTGATGATAGGAAAATGTTTAACCAAATATTGAAAGATTGAATAGGCAACGGCCATTCAAGAATATGAAGCTTCATTGTTGCACGATATGTATTTTACACAATAATTGTTTGCACTTGTTTCCTGATTCAAATAAATGTCATAATACAAATATGTGAAAAACTGAAAAATGAATCGTTTTACAGAAAATATACTCCAAAGAAAGCTCCCATCGTGGACGTCGTGTTAAGTGATCTCAAAAACAGGAATGAAAAAGATGAAATGTCGACCGATTGAAAGAACACCGAAATAAAAACTGGTCACAAAAATATTCATCGCTCAAAAAATGTTTGAAGTTAGGTACGAGAAAGTTATTTACCAGACTGTTTAAACTTGCTAAAATACTTTTTTCCCCGCACATTCTTGCATGAGGCCACGTATGCACCATCCACAAACTAAAAAAATGATCAAACTACTATACATAAAAAGATCTAGACTTCCCGATACCAGCGTATTGTTTTAGCAAAAAGAGAAAACTGAGGAAAGTTCGGTTAAAAAAAGTTGTTTTTAGAAAAAAAGCATCATTGCATCAATGTGAAACGAGGACTAACTACTCTGGTATTGATCACAGTGTCATGGCCAGTCTGTTGGATACCCAGGATGAGGTTTTGCGAGTTTAAAGGTTGTCCCCTGGCTGGTACTGGGGTTCCGTGGCCGTGAAGTAATCCTCCAGGAAGGATTGAATGTATTCGAAGGTGGGCCTCTCGTCGGGATCCTTCTTCCAGCAGTGGCGCATCATTTCGTGGAGCGAGTCGGGGCAGCCCTGCGGACACGGCATACGGTAGCCCCGCTCCACTTGCTCCAGCACCTCTCGGTTCACCATGCCTGGGGGACACGCAGACACAGACACAGCAGATTGGGTTCAGAACGCCGTTGTTCATTTACACTCTAAATGATGATTACCAGTGTCAAATTGAAGGCTTGGGGGCCGAACTACTTCGAAAAAGATCAGGCCTTGAAAAAAATCCAGCTCAAACTGACTGGTGGGTTCTAAAGGCTGACCCGGCCCAAGCCTGAAGAATTAACTCATTCAATGCCAGAAGTTTCTCTCAAATGGGAATGGCCATTTTTGCCATTCACTCATTTTTAAAGGCCGACAAAAAATGTTCCAAAAGAAAGCCTGAACCCTCATCTTTTATTAGCTCCTACCATGCTTTAGTAAACAACAGATGTTAAGTTACTTTAAATTATCCGTTTCCAAGAAAACTGCTGAGCAAAACAACTTTTGTGAAAGTATGCATTACAAGAAAAATGGTCACTTTTTTTGCATTTGCGATACCTCCAATATCTAAACAATGCCTTCCATTTAGCTTGCAAAATAACAGTTTATTGCAAGCACAGCAAACTTGTGTATTAACCACATATGACCGATGCATGAATTTTGCAAGAACTTTTCAGCACCCAATTTTCCTTTTAAGTGATTGCAAGATTTTGGTCACCGTGGTGGGCGATTGCGTTTCTGTGGACGTGCACAAAACATCATCCCTCTAATCATGACGATGGGACTTTTCAATTTAAAGGAAAACACTCTGTTGAAGCCTTGGTGCCCGTTTGTCCATGCCTTGCGACTATCACCAAACTGCTTCACTACGCTTACTTGCTATATGGGGCTGCCTACACACAATATTTCACCGGAAAAAGGAGGCAACACTCGGGACTTGTGCTTCATCGATTTGTGGACAACTATCTGTTCAAAGCCATTCCTGCCACTTAATGGTGATATAGCATACTGTAATCAATCCCAGAGGCATGATACTTGATACTGATGAGCAGCGACAAACCGTTGATAGTTTTAAAAACAGAACAAAACTTGAAAAACATTTTTACGACTTGGCACTCGGGCAATGCTTCTGAAAATGTATTTCTATGTTATGACATTGAATGGGTTAACTTGATTTGCAAGTTCATGCCCAAAGCAAACCCGAAATTTCTTATTTTATCTGGGAGGATACAGGAGGAGAGGTGATTTATAAGAAATTAAAGCCCTTCTTTTGTAACAAACTCCAAGTTAAACAAGACTTTGTACACATTAACATCTTTTATGTTTCTGTGCTGCACAGGTTATATTAACCAATCATTTTCCATCACTGACAGATTTTTGTTGTGGATGGGAAGATTTGAAGGCCGACCGTCATTTTGACAGGTTGAAAAGGAGGCCGTAAACCACAGAAGCAGTATGTCCTTAAGACTTGAGAGCAGAACTTTGAGAGAGAAAGAGAGAGAGAGAGAGAGGCAGAGTGACAAAGAACAATGACAAGTGGATAATAGACAGAGACAGGATGGATTTCTCAGAATTGACATTGCCAGAGTTTAATACAGAACGTGTTGTGGTGAGGGGTCTTGTTTTTTTTTTTGCAAACCATGGTTTCTTGTGGCCAAAACTACCCGCGTCCTTAAGAGTCTAGGGCGGCACTTTAAGAGCGAGCAAGGCAGAGAGACAAAGAAGAAGAATAAAAAAATAAAAAGGTAGCAAGAGAGAAGCCCGGCACGACTGTAGCGTAATGACAGAACTTTTTAGGGCTCAGGCTTGGTATCTTATATCTAACGTGGCTCGCGATATCCTTTCATGTAGCCCTCGAGAGATTACATTGTCAGAGAGCCCGAAAACATACGGGTCTAATGAGTGTTTCGACCAAAAACTACATTTTCCAAAATGCCTATCGACTACAATTTAAGCTAAGTGCCACTACACGCCAGTATGTCCATATCTATGTCAATGAGTAGAATTGAAATATAAATGATACTAAAAATGTCCAAGAAGATTTGGTTTTAAAGTGATACCAATAGATACAAAATAAATATTTCAAATACCAATTACCTCAAGTCCTTTGAGGATAGCCATTATTTTGGCCTTTTTTGGCCCTTGGTAAAAATGAGTTTGATACCCCAGCCCCGAATGATAAGTTTTTCTGGATTTAAAACGTCCTTCTGTGTAGTCTTTGGGTTTTTTTTTGTGCAAGATGTGACTGCTGTCAAGGTTTATTTACTCTTGTTATGATGTCATCTCTGTGAACCACAAAGATTGACATTTAACTAGCTTCCTTCCGCTTTCTGAGAGACAGGCTTACATTTGCACTTTTATTCACAGAGTATCATTTGACTTTCCCCACCCAAAAATAACAATATGGCCAAGTGCTGCTTTCATCCAGAGTTTTTTTTTTTAAATGAATTGTAACAGTTTGGAACATATGACCAAACGTCAGTTCATGCGCGTTTGCATCATATTAGAAATGCTGACATTTCCATATTCTAAATATGAAACACATGTCTATCATCAAAGAGTTTGGAGTGGGCAACTTGACAGCCATTTCATGCTTGGCTGTTCTGGCTGCACTGTCTGGAAAATCTGGAATATTGACTGCCAAAACCATAAGCATGCATGTGGGGAATCTTTATGCCATCTGCTAATGCATGGGTATATCTGAAGTCATTTTTTTCAAAATTTGCCACGTGTCCACTTTCTGGTTGTGTTAAAATATAAAACAATCACACATGGATGCTAAAAGGCACTGAAATATTTTTCACTGTTTGGGATTGTCCATGATGAGGGGGTTATCTTAAATTGGAATTACCATAATTAAATATACAGGGACTAATATATGTATTATAAACTTGGGAAAAAAAAATCGAGTTTCCAATGAATGCAGCTGTTTCAACATGATCGTAGAAAAGAAAACAAGACCATCCAGATGAGGTTGAATAAATTACATTCAAGTTTTTTTTGTGGATCCAAGCAGGCCACAAGAGCCAGATGGCGGTCAGGCCAGCCATATGGCAGCTCAGCAATCACTGCAAGCTGCAGTCCAGTCCTCCTTCAATGCGTTATAACCACGTGGGAATTGTTGGAATGAATTATGAACTAAGATTTGAAGACGTCATTTTACTCTGCGTGAGTAAAATGTGAGAAGCAATAAAAATGACAAATCCACCAATCAACGTTTTGAACTTATCTTTTACCATACATAAACAAAATGGCATTTTCCAAGTCAATATGATTATATTCGATATGCATCAGTTAAACAGTTTTGTATACTCAGTATATACTTTGGTTTCTGTGGGTGAAAGCCAGCACTTCCTGTTGTAGTTAGTGTGTGGGAACAGAGTTGAAGGCTGACCTGGATATGGCACTCTGCCTTTGGTGACCAGTTCAGTCAGTAGTATACCAAAGGACCACACGTCGGACTTGATCGTGAAGCGGCCGTAAAGAGCTGCTTCCGGTGCCGTCCACTTGATGGGGAATTTAGCACCTTGGAACAAGAAAACATCGGAAACGGTGATGGTTGTACTAAACACTTTCTTGTTGCTATTGGTAAATGAGACAACAAACCTTGCCTGGCCGTGTACTCGTTGTCCTCAATGAGCCGGGCCAACCCGAAATCTGCGATTTTACACACCAGGTTGTCAGCAACCAGGATATTGGCAGCTCGAAGGTCCCTGTGGATGTAGTTCATCCGCTCGATGAATGCCATGCCGTCCGCGATCTGGGGGGAAATAGATAAAACCATGTAAGAGGATTCCGGTATTTTGGCCCTGGAAAAAAAACAGTCTTGGCAAAATATCAGCACGTGTCATTGGAGGACCTCGAATGAGCATCAAGTTGTATTTGTGCATTACAGAACACGGACGAGTTCCACAAGAAACTAGTGTGAGTAAATGACTTCACAAGTATTGAACGCAATATAAAACATAAATTAGTAATTGTTCTTCTGGAGTATTTTTTAACATAGCTGCTTTGATAAAAAACGTTGAAATAAGGAAAAAGCATTGCTTCCATGTGGGGACCTTGCTTTGAAACCTGACCAGCATGACGTTTCACATTATTGTATGTCGGTTCTGTTTCCACCAGTGATTTATTTATTTATTTCAATTTTTTTGGATACTATTATACTCTCTTAAATCTTTGAAATACTGTAGATATAGCTCTGACAGCAGCTCTGTATGACATTCACAGCGCACGTGCACATATTACACTTAAACATTCAGCTTTTTATTTCGACAAAGATTAAGTCAACAAAGTAAAGAAAAGCATTTTCACCTCTTCTTCAGTTCCAGACTGAGCATTTATCTTTATCTTCAGATCCGGACTGAGCATTTAATCCTAAAAAATAGTTTAATTGCTTGTTGACACACACGAGCAGAGAGGAAAAGGCCAGTTAATAAGATCTGGAGCCTACAGATTGACAAAATGGCTCTGTAAGAGGGTCAGAGTCGGGTAACTGCAACCTTTGTGTTTTGTGTATAACAATTTTTTTAACAGAGATGGCAATTCAATGTAATTTAAAAGCAGGGTGTGCTAAAGTGCAGGGAGCATTCAATTTTGAGGTTATTAAGTTAGACTGAAAACACTATATCTTGCCAGTTGTATTAAACAAAAATCGCCATTGTATAGAAAAATGAATATTCAGATTTTGTTGCTGCACTACTTGTCATCGCTCTCTTGTTATGATGAACTATTTTTCATTGCACTATTATTAGAAGAGAAAATTGCACTTACAACATAGGCTAGTCTTCAGGCAGTACCTATCAATTGTTTTTTTTTTCTTTATCTTACATTTGAGTACCGCAACTTTCTTTTTAAAGACTTTATTACGTGTTTATCTTGTTTATCCTTGATTGCCATGTCTAATCTTGTTGCAAACTAAGTTCACTATGTTGCTATCAATGACAATAAAGACTATTCTATTCTATTCATTTATTGTTCAACTCCATTCATGTTTCATAACACCAAAACCTGTTTGGAGGGTATAGCTGGCTTAATACAGTATGTATGTTTTTCCTATTTATTTCAGTTCTAAAGGATTTGAAATGCCAATAAATGTAATGGATAAATAAATAAAATAATAATAATAATAATTTCCTTTGTATTGTCATTCTTTGTAAGAACGAAATGTCGATACACCTGACCCGTTGTAGCGAGCCGATGCAGCCGCAGCCAACAGAGGGCGCCGCCATTTTTACCAATGTTATAAGTAAAAAAAAAGAAAGAATTGTGATTAAAATCAAGATTGTGATTTTAAAAAAATGGCAGATGATTGTTTAGCTATTGCATTCTAGAGTGCTAATCGAGTTTACGCAAGCGCTCCCTTCCAAATGATGCAAAACGTCTTTTGTCTGCTAACGCTGAGAGAGGAGAACACAAGACGCCTTCCTGCACACTTTCACTTATTATAAGGCTAAGTACAGGAAATGTGCGACAAGGCAAAGCGAAAGCTAAAGGCAGCAAGGAATGATGACGTTACAATCTGATGAGAAGTGCTTAGCGTCTGCAGGCGGCAAAGCGGTGTAGACAATGTGATAAACAGGGCATGTTGGCGAGAAGCCAACAGAAATGCAAACTGCTTTTATCCCTCTTGTGTAAAGTTGACTCGAGAACTTTGCATTCAGAAATGTTTCTTCATAGAAAAGCAAGCATCCTACCTGTGCAGCCATGTCCACCAGCTGTGGTAGCTTCAGATATTTACCATCTCCCTCCTTCAAAAAGTCCAAGAGACTCCCTGGAGAAGATTAAAGAAATGTTGTCGCTTCATGGTGACATTTGTGTTGTCATTTATGTGAATTCCTGGCATGTCCGTACACACTATACTTCATGTGAAGCGGCAGTGTAAGCACGCCCAAGTGACAGATATGAGCATTAAATCAGAGTTGGGTGTTTGGGCCTATAGTGGTAAAACATCCAAAATGACATGTGCTCCTATAGAGTACATAGAAGTGGATAAATAAAGGGTTTTTATGCACTTCAATCATCAGGTGTAGATCAAATAAATGATCGGTGCTGGGATTTAGTATGAAACAATTCTACTTCTGAAGGAACCCGTGAAAGTCTCCACGTAATACTTTAAGACTTAAGTGGATAAACACTTCCGAAGCAGAGCCAGGTACAGTCAGGTCGCGTGTCAGCCAAAGTTGTTTTCATCTGAGTTGGTTTTTCACACCACCTTGTAGAGGAGTGTCGCACTAGGGGAGTATTTACTCATTTAGCGATGCAAGGAGCGGATATTAGCATGTATGGCTGTGTTCCTTTTATTTCAATTGCATTAAGTAGAGCTATGGTGATTTGAGGGAGTAAAACATTAATTTTTCATAAATAATGAAATGTTGATTAGAAAACAAGTTTGTCGTTTTGTTTTACAATAACCGTACACTCAGAAGAAATTAACCGTGAACTTGGAAAGAACACCTGCAAGGGTAGACATATCACCTGTTTGAACATGATATAGTGTTTAAGATTTTGTAATCTAAATATGCTGTCTAACTGTATTCACCAGTTTTCAAGTAAAATGAATCAAATACAAAGGTAGTATCAAAATATATTTTGATTGCAATTATTCCATGCTAATGCTATCTCACCAGCTAATACTTGGAAATGGTAGAAGTCAGGAACGGACTGACCTTTGCCCATGAACTCGGTGACGATGTAAATGGGCTCTTCAGACACCACAGCATATAGTGGCACCAGCTTATCGTGTCTCAGCTTTTTCATGATCTGGGCCTCTTGCAGAAAGGCCTCTGGGGACATGGTGCCCGGCTTCAGCGTCTTGATAGCAACCTTGGTCGTACCGTTCCATGTACCTGAAATGGAAAAACAAGGTAGGTAAACGAAGAGAAAAATACATTTGACAACCCCTATCAATAAACACTTTCATAAAGATTGATAAAATTACAACTTCAAATGGTAAATGTTCTGCTTTTATATAGCGCTTTACAATGTGCTTCACACTTACAACAGCCTATCGCAGATGAACAGACAGTCACGACCACTGGTATTTTTCTTGTCATGTTGACTGTTACAATTTTAGGTACAATATCCCGGTTGTAGTTTTTTTTATATGAGATGAGAATACTTAATATTATGGTGGTGAATAGAGTACTCTATGTTTTAATTGTTTAAAATGGTCTAGTCTAAATTGCTCTTCTTAAAAAGGGGCCTCACCACCGCTATTCAGGTGTTGTGCCTATATCCGGACCCCCATTCGTGTGAACGCGCACTATTAGACAAACAGAAAGCTCATAAAATAATATAATTGATGTGTATCTTATATATATATATATATACATATATATATATATATATATATATATATATATAAGATACACATCAATTATATTATTTATATATATATATATATATATATATATATATATATATATGCATGTTCTCCCCGTGCTCGCGTGGGCTTCCTCCGGGCACTCCGGTTTCCTCCCACGTTCCAAAAACGTGCATTTCAGGTGATTTGACTGGTCCAAATTGTCCCTAGGTACGAATGAGCACTTTGCTTTCTAAAATGCATTGTGTGGTAAAATAAAAAAAAGCAATAAAACAATTAAACATTAATACAATTATAATTTAGAGTATTATTATTTATATATCATAAAAATGCAATTAAAATAGTCTAGGTGTTATTCCACTGTCATAGTTGCCACTTGTTGACACTTTAACCTTCCCAATGTAAATTGTGAAAAAAACTTAAAAGTATTCATGACAATATTACAAAAATCCCAAATATGCCACCAAAACAATCTTGCACTTCCTAGACAAAAGCCACTTACTAACTGCTTACATACAATAGGTTAGGTCATGAGATCCAGTGCTTCCTCAAAGGCGTCAACCTTCATAAATGAATCACACAGTAGCGTGCGGGCGCACACGCATTAAAGGTCAAAGTAGGGCAATGATAATAATGACCACAAGGTGGTGAGAACAGAGAAGGGAAGTCACGTGGCACTGATTAACATTTGGAGTACATGGAGTAAAAAATAAAAGTCCACAAAATAATTCTATCCAAGATGATGCAGTGCACAGAAGGAGAAAAAAAGCTGTGGAGGAATTCTAAGGATTGCACACTTGCAGGTCGGGGCTTGCTGCAGGCCTAATGAGAATATGAGCAAGGAAAATGCACGCTGGCCAACTGAAGCGTAGGAGTTTGACCTGCTAAGTGGAGCTGTCATTTCTTCCCAAGAAACTAGCTTGTGTGGTAAGCATTACAACTGCCTGTCAAATATACGTGAGCTATGGAGTGGATGTTGAAAGGGGATAATGATTAATATTGAGTCACAAATAGTGTTGGACTGAAAAAACAGTTTGGAAGCATGAACGCTGCACTACCTCAGACAGACCATACTCGATTCATAAACCTGCAGCAGTTATCAAGATCAACTAGCTGCAGAAACTAATAAAATGTAGTGAATGCAATGTAATCAATAAAAACATCTGATATCTAAAAAACTCCTTACCCATCCAGACCTCCCCGAAGCAGCCCTGGCCCAGTTTGACTTCGAGTCGAAGAGAGTCTCGAGGGATCTCCCATGCATCCTTGGCCAAGCCCTGTGTCTGCGGCTTGACCGTGGGGCAAACTATCGTCAGCCTGTAGCACAAACCGTCTGCGTGTTCTGGACAGAAGCAGACAGGGGGCGTGGACATTTTTCAGGTGGGTTGAAAGGTCACATTAATGGGGCATGCATGTGTGTGCCAGTGATGCTGAACTAAAAGAAACATAACAGAAGTATTTACTATGGAATTCCTGTAATTCTTTTTCTGTCAAAACGTTAATTATTCAATCATTACATTGTGCTGATATTTCCATAACTGGAAAAATTGAAAATCCTCCTCTGCTGAGTCATTTTTATCCTCCAATATTTTCATTAGCAGGTACATAATTAACCAGATATAGTATAATGTAAGCATTTGTTCATTTATTATTGCTATTATTATTACTACATTTCTGAATCTAAAGACCAAACAGAGTAAGGGTTAAAAACAATTAAAGACAAAAATTAGAGACTGACTTTTGAAATCTGCATGACAAGTTGCCAAGTTGTAAAAATGCTGCGCAAATACTGCATTCTGAGCTCTTAACTAAGTGTTTTTTTCCCTTTCACCTCAAGGATAATGACATGAATGAGAGACTTCAATAGCATTTGCATGCATTGAAGGTAACCCATATATATTGTGAAGGCCAAGTTAAAATTGTTTGCAGTAAAATTAAGTAGCACCTTTTAACACCTTAATTTTTGGAAACGTGTGGCTTCCAGGTGTCAAAAGAAGGGGGTAGAGAAATCCTGTGAGAAGCATAATTTATTATCTCCCAGCAGATGTGCTGCTGAATAATTTATTACCACTAAAAGTAGTGCATTCATTCAGATCTAAATTTAGTAACAGATACGATAGAACAGGGGTCAGAAACCCATGGATTGCAAGCCATATCTGGCTGTTTCATGGGTACGTGTGGCTCAGAGATAAAATGGGGTGTGTGCACTTTTTATTATATTGCGTATTGCTGAGCCGATTGTCATAACTACAAAGCCAAAAAAAAACCCCACTAACAACAGATTCGGTCCAGTATATATGTATATATATATATATATATATATATATATATATATATATAAAACACAATTTTAACTACGGTTTACAGTCGGGGTACAACACGAACAGAACCCATTTTGGCTGTAAATCGCTAAATTATCCTTTATATGGAAGCTCATTAAACGATCTACGTACACTGTTGAGACACTTTGATGACAACTCGCAAAAAAAACTTTAACCGACAACAAATGTTTTACCCAGAAGCTCTAGCAAAGCACCAAGAGCAATTTGATTGGGTAGGAATGGGCGGGGCTATACACAAGACTGGAAACGCGCACTATTTCTATTTTGTCAAGCACTAAATGTAAATACATTGGTATCCTCGTTTGCAGTATATTGTGGCATTTTTACCAAATAACCTTGCTTGCACCTCATTTTGAAACGATTATTTAGGACAAAAATGATAGTCAGAATGAGTCTCAACACTGGGGAGTCAAATATTTAGTGGTAATTTTGTATTTCTATGGGACACAGGCTCTGGCATTATTATTATTTCATAGATCTTATGAAACCATCAAATGTCACACAGTGATATAAAATAGGCTGAATAAGCTTTTGTCTGGAGAGGGGATTTGTTGGTGTTGTTTTATTATTGTCTCAAAATATCTCTCTCTCTCTCCCCCAAAAAAAGTAAAATAAATAAATAATAATAATAACAATAATAAATAAATCCAAATAATTTTGCTTTTAAGACTCTTTGGGTCAAAAAGTTTCCTGACCCCTGTGATAGAAGATCGCTGGTATAGTTAGCTTAACGTTAAATAGTAAACACATTTTTTAAAGAGTGGGTGCTAGCAGATAAGGTATACCTGTGTAATGTTTCACCAGCTTCTGTAATGTCTCAAATTGAGCTCGAGTTGTGATGTAATAGCCGCCGCTGTCTAGCTTTCGTATTTTGTAGTGTTTCACGTTGTCTCCTTTGACTTCATCCCAGTCACGGATAGATAGAGAGTAGGCACCTTCAGAATGAATAAATAGAAACATTCATAGAACACCAACAGAGTTCAAACTCCAGCAGGTAATTACCGTATTTTCCTGACTATAAGTCGCTCCAGAATATAAGTCGCATGAGCCAAAAAATTCATAATTATGAGGTAAAACAACATGCATAAGTTGCACTCGGAGTAATGGTCCGTGCATTTTTCCGTGAAAATCATTTGATTAACACCAAAAACAAAAACATACTGTACATGTGTCATCTTGAAAGGCAATTTAAAATAAAAATAAAACAGAGAACACTGTATACTAACGTTAGAGATACATGAATATCTTAGACATGCTTGTCAGAAATAACGTAACAGATCGAACCCTTAAGGTTTCCGTAAAATTCACCTCAAATCACAATCCAAGACGTTCATAAAGTAAATTGAATGCTGTTCTTGAACCATATGGAGTACAAAGACGGTTTTGGACTCATTTGAAAGGAAAGACTCTGACGTGTCGCAGACACGGAAATTATCACTGCAAGTGCTACTAACATTGAGTAATCGAAGTTGAACCACACCAAAATAGGTTTTTATTCTTGCCCTAATTTTTTTTTTGCAATTAAATGTCTGCAGATGAGTGTAGCATGGACATCTTAGCTGGAAAGCAGGTGAGACAATAGCTTGAAACCTTCGTGATACTTTGTCAAATTTGATCACAATTTGAAAAACTAAGCATTCTATTTTACTCATTTTCTATGAATAGATTTAGGCGTTTCCAAAAGTGGCCATTTAGAGACGACCAGTTTACAACACTAAAATCTTTGCAAATGTGTATTTAACTTTGGCCAATTTTTAGGCTATGTGAAAGAGTTATACATGTTTAATTTCTCTTTCCAGAAGTCAATCAATAATTAATTGTGCACACTTACTTGTAATAATGGTATGTAAAAATAAATCAAGAATTGAGTTGAACACATTTATTTTTGGCTCTGATTTGTATGCACCCTGGAAAATGGCACAAAATTATGTTCGGAATTTCATCTGCTAACTAATTTGTCAATCATCATTGGAATCAGTTACTATTGGCTGAAGATATTCGTAAATACAGGGCCCGCTAAGGTAAAGCGGGTTGTGGACTATGAAAAAAGCCTGCTATTTGCAGAGAGTGGTTTCAATCAAAACGTAAAAGGCTAACAACCATATTGAGGATAATTGTACGAGTCGGTTTATTTATAAAGGGGAGTTTTGGAGCGAAACGAACAGATTACTACAAGGAATGAAGAAGAAATGCTTTTAGGCTATTTTTTTTTTCATCTGTCGGCATTATTTTGTATTTAAGGGCAAATATTTTACACAGTTGGATTCTCTGAATTGGATAAAACGATAACATTTTTGCAGACATTCAACTAATTTGATGACGGCCAGGGGACGCAACTGGTAACTTAGGCCGATTATATGGTTTTCGGGTATCTTGTTTCAGACTGATCGTGATGTTTCTGTGACGAGTATATTTTGAAATGGTCATCATATTTTGAATCCCAAGAGTTTAAGCTTTAATGAAATGCAGAATATTTCAGTGACTGGTAACATCGTACAGACAAGTACTGTATTCGTTTATCAACAATCCGGTTGTCCACCGGCGGGCCGTCAAGGGGGTTAAGTGTTAATCACATAACTCTCGCATAAAGAACATTCTTACCAAACAATCATCTTAACTCCAAATCAATAAGTCCGATTAAATCTTCATCCTTTGTTTCACTTTTACCGGCAAACAACTCCTGGTAGGTTGACGATGAACCGACCTTTCTCCTTCCGCTTTTACGTTGCGGTTTAAGGTTTAATTATCAACACAGGCCTAAAGCACCCTCTTGCGTTTTAGTTTGAAAATAACATGTGAAGTAATATACAGTACCGGTAATAAAAATGTGAAAGTCAATGATATAATAATGTGTTAGGAATTCAACAGAAGTGGCATCCCTGGCCAAACTGTGGGGAAAAAAACCTGTGACTTATAGCCCGGAAAATACTGTATTCAGAAAAAAAGGTTTTTATTGACTTTAACATGCATACCTTTGGTTGTCTCACTCTCGCGAGCCAAATAAGTGCCTCGCTGGTTGCCTGGGAGTAGTAGGAGTCGCTCAGCGTCTTTGCGGCCCATTTTGCCAAAATACCATCTGTCGAAAGAAAAGTGGTCAGGAGGTCTCTTTGGTGTACAAACAAGGTTATTTAGAAATCAGTTCTCACGTCTACTATAGTACAAGTTGTGGCACCAGTACAGTGCTTTGAACTACAGCATAACGGTGTTAAAAAATCATTCCCTGCGTATCGTTTTTTTTTCTTTGTAAGTTGCTTGATTAAACAAGTGGAAACCTTTTTTTAAACAATATGGTAATAAACATTCAGAGTCACTTCTTTTGCAACAAAATGATTCAAATTTCTTAATGATAAAATCTACAGTGTGAAAGAAATATGTTTTGGGGTATCTACTAAGATTCATTTTAGGAACATGTGTCTTCAAACATCATCTGTAGCACTTAAAATTTCAGTGAAATGTCATGTTGAATACAAATTGTATGCATTACCCTATTCCTTTTAATCACAACAGCCTGCACTGCTTTATCATCAGAAGCGTTTTTACTTGCAAGAATCCTTTAACACAGAACATGTCCAACATACAGGTGTTACTGATGAGTAAGCATGTTGAGACTTACATTACAGATTTTGTCTCATAACTGCTTTACATTGAGACCATCACTATTTTCAAGGTATTGTAATACTTAACCCAAATATATCGGTTCACATGCAGCGTTGGTATCATATCTATAAAGTTTATGTTTCATTTTGTGAGTTATTGTACCTACAGCATAGTTTTCAGCGTCTGTGCCCACTGGACTAATAAATAAGTTCAAATGCTATATTTTAATTAAATAATCGAATGGGGGGGGGGGGGGGGGGGGGGAAAGATATCAGCTAAATAGCTGAGTCGCTAGACTCCACACATAGAAAAATACAGCTTTAATATTTTGTAAGATAGTATAAAATAACCCAACAAGAATATATACTAGGATTTAGTTGACCATACATTGGAAACGCCACCAACTTGTAATCATAAGACAGGGCAGTATTGTTTATACTCTGCGTGTGTATATGATGGATTGTCACAGTGTGACGACAGAAACTCATTCCTTGGAGAAAGAGGATGGAGGAATGACTTGAGAATGGTAGGGAAGAAGCTACAGAGGCGATCTTACTCTTCAGCCTGTATGGAGTCAGCAGGGGCCACATAGTTGCTAGGGATGTAGCCCTTCTGCCCTGTGTTGATGGAACGAGCTTCCCACCAATCGCCTTCCCTAGATGGAGAGTAACATTTTGGCAAAATTTACAACATGAACACCTCAAAACCGTGACTAAAGCTTGCAATCCATCAAACAATTGTATCGAACAATGAATGTTGGGTTGAACGTGGTGAAAGTGATGAGAACAGATGGGCCAGTCAGAGAAGCACATTAACCCAGACAGATTTCAGCCTTAATAGCAGACCAAAGCAAAAACGGATTAAACACACCCACGCGTGCACAAAACTACACACAGCAAGAGAGTATATCTGGATAAAAGAAGCAGGGGCACCCACGTGTTGTTGATAATTTGGAAGCGGTCTCCTTTTTTGAACGATAAATCATCGGCTGTCCTTGCTTCATAGTCGTACAATGCAACGAAGAAAGTGACACCGCCTAAAGGCAAGATGAAAAGCAACAGATGTGTCATTATTTACTAGTAGAAACTTACAGTGTAATTTTATTTCAGGATTCAGTAGCAATCAATTGGGGAGATTACAAACACAATCGTATACAGTCAGAATATTCATAGATCTTAGAAAAGCTTTTGACACTATCAATCATAATTTATTAATCAATAAACTGGGACCATATTGGATAAGGGGTTTAGTACTGCACTGAGCGAGGTTTTACCTTGGGGACAGGAAGCACAATGGAAGTTGGGAGATTATACATCATCATGCCTGAACATTGCTTTTGACATCACCCAGGGGTCTGAACTGGGTCCTCAACTGTTTATATCAATGACATTTTTAACAGGGCTGCACCATTAAAAAAAAAAAAAAAACTAGATGTGATTTTTCAGACCTATATTGCAATTTCGATGCGATTTTCAATTTTAAAAGAAAAGTGCATTTTCTTTGCAAAGTTTTTTTGTGAGTACTTAATAATGGTCACCAGTGTTTCTCATAGAATATTGTGAGACCCAGGTGGATGGACAGTCGGGGCCAGGAAACCAGGAAACATAGGAATGCAGTGGCGAGAAAAAAAAATAGAAACTTATAAACCAACTAAAAAAAAAAAAAAAAAAAAAAAAGCAGAATTCGTATGACAACTCTAGAACCACAATCCTACCAACTGTCTGCCTTGTCCTACCAACAGTAAACAGACAATTCAAAAACTTGTTATCTACATTTGGTTTATTAATGATTTTATTAATGTTAGTATTATACTTTTTTTTACTTTTCTCCCTCGCTTTTGTCTGGAAATATGATTCGATGTAATTACGTATATTCATGAGGTGGTTTGGTATTTGTAACTACTCAGGAGAGCTAGCTGTGGGGAACTAAGAAAGCTGAAACGGCTTTGTCTTCACATTCAGTAGTTGTTAAACAGTTTGTTAACATTGTTAGAAGTAAAAAAAACTTGAGTAGCATCAGAGATAATGTGGTACAAGATCCATATTAATATTGGGACGTCATTGTTAGTATATCTTTAAACAAATAACAGAAATTAGAAAAACATACTTCAATATATATTAGCATTGTATTTTTGCAGAAAGATAAATCACAGCACACAGATGCATTAATTTTTTGAGGGACACTCTTGCAATCGAAAAACACAAATGAAAAACAAAACTGAGATTAACTTAATGCAATCTTATATTGATATATATTTGATTGTCTTGTTAGTCATATGTTTTTTATTCATCATAAATCATCCTTTATTTTTGGGTAGATAATTTTATCTACTGCTCTATGTGCATCTTATTTGGCAATAATATTAATACATATTCAAGAGTTTCAAATTTTACGTCAATGTTAAACCATATTTACAAGTCGGACCTAAAACGGATTACACAAATAATACAATCCAGTCTTTTGACTGACTCAATGCTAATTGGGCCATGTCAAGTCACACTGGCTGTAATAGGGAGTCATCACATTGGCCATAAAGCGGTGTGAAGCGCTCAGATATGTTTATCTTCTAGAGGAAATTGAGTGCGTAAGATTAGATGTGCAGCATTCCCTCAGGTCACATTAGCCTCCTTGAAAAGAGTGAGTGAGCAATGTGTATTTCTGCTTTTATCACTCACACTTCTGGAACATCCCGTCAAATCAACGATTAAAAAACAGCATTAGATTTAATCATATGGAAGAATTTTAGTAGTTTGGTGGCCAAGGTAAGCGCCCTTCTAGCTATTTACAAAAAAAGTGTGTTCTTCTCGATGTTCTTCCAATGTTAAGCATAAAAGGTTAGCAGCTGGTACAAAGTGATGCAGCAAAGCTTTTAACAAGGAAAAAAAAAGTTTAATCACATTAGCCCAATTTTAGCTGACCTGCGCTGGATCCCTGTCATTTTAAGACGTGATGTTAGGGTTTTGTGTGTTTTATACAACATTTTGGAAAATGCTGGTCTACTGGTCTTTCTGTTCCTTTCCACAGTAATTACAAGAGCCAAGAAAAAATCCACATGTTCAAGAGCATTCTCCATTCGGGCCCCAGGTCTGTGGAATGCTCTGCTCTTTGAGACACAATCTGATTGGGAGTGTTTAAATCCAGGTTTAAGAATTAAGACACACTTAAATTCTATAGCTTATGAGTGATGTTGACCTCATATCCTTGTCTTCTTGTACTTGAGAAGGATGAGGTTGGTTGTTGCACGGTGCATGCATTTCGAGCAATAGTACCAATACTTAGACCTGATGTACATCATGTAAAACCTGCTGCATTGGTTAACATTTTGGAGCAGGAAGCTGTCGACTAGACATTGTTATTTTTTTTTATGTTTGTATTGTCTGTGGATGCTTTTGCAACATCCATTGCAGCCAGGTGATCCTGGAAGGGGGAATTAATTCATGTGTGGACCTTTCTCAAGGTGTCTTCATTTTCCTCTTGATGAGGTTTTTGAGATTTTTCTTGCCCTCATGTAGGTTTCAGATAAGAAGGTGTTGTAATGAGGTCTTTGAGGATTTTGTGATTAAAGGCTGTACAAATAAGCATGACCTGACTTTTCAAGCAACAAAGCAGTACCGGAGCTCCAGAGGTAAAATAGTTCCTTCCCCCTGCTACACTCCCTCTTTCTAGTAGTTAAGATGCTAATGTATCTTGTAGTGAGCGAACACCCTCATTGTGGGACTTAAAATCCAGGGTATGCATTAACAATCATTCTGAAAAAATATATAAACAAAAAATCTAGATTTCTCATTTACTGTATTTGAGTAAGAAAGTCAAAGTTACTGCTGATTTTGCAACAGTGGTTCTAAAATCCAGTGCAAACCGACCTGTGACGACCCCTGGGAAAGGACTGCTTACAGCAACCGACGTGAAGGAAGTAGACGCGCCGCCGAAAGGTGCCATAGCAGACGAAGCGCCACCAAACGGGGTGAGTGCAGATGCATGACTGTTGTAGCTGTTATTGAGCATCTTGGCTGCGGGCGAGTGGCCCATCAGCGTGGGCTCGGGGCCATAATGGCCCAGGTGGGTGTTGACAGGAGCATTGATGCTGTTATCTGGCCTGTACTTCAGCGCCGGGCCTTTGTCCTCTTTGCTCCGGACGCAACCCATCATCAAACCTGCAGGGCATATTACAGGAGAAAATAAGTTGAGCATAGCAGTAAAATAGATAAAATTGAAGAAAAATTATATCATGCGCGTGTCGCAGTTCTTTGATTCCTGGATGAAAATTGTGAAAGTTAAAAAAAAAAAACAGTTTCAAATAAGTTCCAAATGCACACGCAAACCCCCAAAATATTGAAAAAGAAGCATTTATTTGAGCTCTTCTGGAAATTTCACTTGCACACACAACAGGAAAAGCTTACCGTAAATTCCGGACTATAGAGCGCACCTGATTATAAGCCGCACCAACCACCTTTTAAGTGATTTGCCACTGTTGTACTTACACAAGCCGCACCCATGTATAAGCCGCGTGAGCCCGCATTAAAACTCATGACACAATCACAAGTTTACCCAGAACAGGCTGTAAGTTCCACGATTGTAACTGTGGTTTGAACAAATGTATTGACACTAATAACAGCAAACAAACAATGTGAGGTTTAAACAACCCTTCTTGACAATCTTAACAGCAATCAAGCATATTCACAATTTCGTTATGTCTGGCAATATGACGTTTTAACATTTTTTTCTGACATTTTTAACATCTTTGATCCATTGACATCAACAGCAGCAGAACCACAGTCGGCATCATGAATGGAAAATGATACCCGTAATTAACGTATGATGCATACTTGTAAAATCCGGGTCCCGTTGAAAGTAATCCAAGGAAACAAAATGTATATTTCCAAAGTTAAGGGTGGGAAAAATATATATCCACTATTGTCCGCTGCGACAACAGACAGATCTACCGGTAACTCAGCTTTACCTCACTTCCCATTAGCCCACGCTTGCGCCGCCCCTTTTTGATTCCGTAGAACACATAACAGAATAAATCTCTAAAATAAATACATTTTAAAAATATACAGTTGCAAATACATATTATACATGGTTACACATATTTATGAAGAAAGACGGAACACCGAGAGAGTTTTCAAAGCTTTAATAATAATAATATAACTTTCATCCCAAACCGTGCCTTTGAAAAGTACCAACACGCTAGTTAGGATCACGCTCGCAATGTATCAAATGTGCCTGTTAAAGAAAAAGCATCCCGTAATTGTGAAATTCGCGGTAGATCGTCCTCAACTTCCTCCTCATAACTATCGCCATCAAGGGCGTCTTCCTCATTATCGGAACGTACCTTAACTTTACAGACAATGTATGCTTAAACTTAGAGGTTGCAGTCTTTCTTGGTGCACATATTCTACTGGTCGTAATCTTACCTTTTATACTCCAGCGCTGCTGGTGGCCGTTAGAAAAATTCCATAAATTGGCCGCTTCACTGGATAAGCCGCAGGGCTGAACATTTGGGAAAAAAGTAGCGGCTTATAGTCCGGAATTTACGGTAAATTATTTCAGACAGATGATGGTGTAAGCAAGTAGAAGATTTTGAAGTTACGGACACAATCTTTAAATAAAATAAATATGTGCATCTTGTGAAATACATCCTCTGGTCAACAGCAAAAAAGACTGTAACAAAAGTACGATTATCAACAGCTTGAAGTCAAACAGTTTTAACAACTGGTGTTTGTCGCTTCTGAACATTTTAAAGAATGACGTTTCTTTTTTGGACTGCATGCAATTAATTTAAAATCTTTTTATGGTGAAATAAACGCATAAAAATGCACAATGCGCGTCAACAAAACCGTATTACCTTGAGTGTTACTTGGATTTTAGCAAGACAAGTAAGACTTTGTTTTGTCCAACTGTCCAAAGTCACGTGCTCTATGAATGTTCATGCATCACCCAGGTACTGCCATGATACGCAAGGTTCGCTTTGCAAACTTTGCGACCAGTCTTTTTTTTCTTCCGTATTCAGGCTAATATGCTCCTAAACTTTAGAAATGTTTGTACATGTACTTGATATTGATGCAGTCATTTTGTTAAATTACTGCTTAAGACAGAGATGCACTATTGTGCATGACTAACTCTCGACAGGGATTATATTCCTGTAGAGATGCCTCACTCTGTTGGAAACACGCGCTTGGCAAAAAAATTGACAATGGAATTCATTGTTAACTGTGTCTATTAGATTTTTTTAGAACTTTGACTAATTGTTGCAGCCCTAATGTGTACGTACCCTACACATGTTCAATAAACTGACCGACCAACCAACAAACCATCTACTGAAAATTACTAGAGTAATGTTACAACGAAGATATATGAAAGAAAAAAAGACTAGATATGGAATTGTTCAAACTACTACATCTCCATCTCCTTTTTTTATTGAATATAACATTTTTGCAATTTGATATTCATGTTATTGGCATAATAATCTGGTATATTGTCTTAAAGAATGTGTATGTACCTATACTGTACTGATTGCATTATAAAATCATGAGTGGCTTTGCTACTTTGTGTAAAAAGATCTAAAGCAGTCAGTCCATCTGAGCGACTCCTCTGTCAAATGTTGCATGCAACCCCATGAGATCCAAGTAAAGAGGACTCATTAGAAGGCCAACCAATAACTTCCCGTGACATCCCAAACAAAAGGCTGTGAAGCCATCCGAGCTGGAAACAAGATACTTACAGCCTGTGGCTGTTTCACTGACACAGATTTAAGACGAGCAAAGGGGGAGAAAATGGCCTGGGATATCCCTTCTTATTCATATACAATAACTAAAAATTGAACCCATCTGGACTTCAAGCATTCCCAGCAAATTAGGTAATCCAACTCACTCTTCCCACGAGAATTACATAAACACAAGGAGTAGAACTGCCGGCATCCTCTACAAAGAGTACTACTTCATCATCATTAAGCCTAATTGGCTTACCGTAGAAATTGCAACAATGTTTTAATATCATTTTTTGTAAGGGCACAATGATGGCTTAAGCTTCAACATGAGATTCTCTGGCATGTTTTGATGTACATAACAAGCATAAAATGATGCTGGTAAGATCATTGTATGATAAATAATCATCATCAAATATCATGTATTGATTCTTCTGTCACTGTTTCTTCAGCCAAGAAGTTGACCCAAGTTACTCTCCTTAAATCATAATCATTACTTTCTACAATTTTCATGTGTTTATGCACAAGTAGCGTATGTATTTCAGATAGTTGTTAGTCAAAGACAATTTTGCATGTATTACTCTCTCCCGATAAAGTATTCATATTTTTAATATTTTACTACCCACGCGTACAGAAAAGATTTAAGACAAAGATTCAACGATATATAAGGCTCAGAGATAAAATCATACACAAATTTAATCCATAGCGTTTGATTTCTGTTCAGCACTGAGTCGAGTTTAGTGCGCACAGAGCTGACGTAGCACTAACAGAATGTATGGTTTTGTCCCATATATAAAAAGCATACTCCCCAAGACAGTTTTCACTCAATGTCTCAAACAACACACTCTGTTTTGGCTGTATGTCGCTAATTTATCCTTTATAAGGAAGCTCATTAAATAACGGTTCACTGTTCAGACACTCTATGATCAAAACCCATGGTCGAAAACGTAAACACCCAGAAAACTCAGATGAGCACACAGAGCAATTTGATTGGACAAGCGGTAGGGGTGGACGTATCTAGGCACACGGGGCACGTCTATCTGCACCGAAGGTGAATACGTCAGTTTCCTCGTTTGCAGTATTTTGTGACATTTTTACAAAAACACTGCTGGCACTGTTTTGAAACCATTATTTAGAGAAAAAATAGGATCAAAATAAGCCTTAACCCCCTAATTATTTGCGGGCGGGAGACAAGTTTAAAGTGGCATATTTGTTGATATGGGACACAGGTTCTGACATTATTATTATTTCATTAATTTTATCAAATCTTCTAATGTCACACAGTGAAACAAAAATGTGCTGAAAATAATAGATTTTGTCTGGAGAGGGGATTTGGCGGTTGTGTTGAAATTTGTCTTAAAATATATGGTATGGCTATCTCTCGCTCCCCCAAAAATGAATACATCTTTATTTATATATATTTTGGGGGGATATATGTGTGTAAATATACACACAATATATATTTGCTGTTATGGCTCTTTGGGTCGAAAAGGTTACAGACCTAGTCTTTACTGTAAATTATATTTTTAAGCAGTGCTTGTGATCGTGATGCAATAAGGATTAATCAAGTGAAGTTCTTGAAAAATTGAATTATAAATAATTTATATCAGACACCTAGAATATAAATGAAAAACCAGACAAACATCAAGACGCCAGAGCTTTTTCTTTGAATACACACACACATATTATATATATATACATATATATATATATATATATATATATATATATATATAGTACGAGTTGGTTCTTTAAATGGACAGCAAGTCTAGAAAAACGAAACTGTTTTTTACGCAACTGTTTTTTTTGGCGTGGTTTTAGTCAGCAGAGCCTTACTTACAGGTGAAAATTGTCTCTATTTTACGGGAAAAGCCATCACTAATTGTGTTTTAATAAGGTATCAAAATAATCACAAAAAGAAAGTGGTCCAATTATTGAGTGATGCAAATTGTCATCAGGCGACTCAACGGAAACGATTCAGCCATCTGAATGTGTAGAAGGATTTTCAATACAATGAAAAAGTTTCTTGTCCTAGCAAGTTATTTATTAGCAAGTCCACATCCCTATTGTGGAAATTATTTGCGGTTGACAAGCACATAATTAAATTGTAACATGTGAATATGCTGAAGCTTTATTTAGACATAAACTATGTGAAGGATTACAAAACTCGACAGGACTGAGATTGTCTATTGATCGTCCGACTAGAGGTGGAGGTTTGGGTATCGAGCGTCCATCGACCCTTCTCCGATTGATAACAGAGATTGGGGGAGGTGGGCTTTGTTTGTTGAAAATAGCACTTGCATGGACAACTTCACCGTAAGCCACAGTGTAATGAAGAAACAAAAAGGTCAAAATTTGGATACTGCTCCATGTTAAATGTGAGTCATACAAATGATAAGGGGCAGGTGTTGCAATACATCAACAGATTTAAATATTGGGGAAAAAACAAGAGGGAAAACAAAGGCTGTACTACGTCCAGGATGTGGGGCCTAGCACATCTGTTTATCATATTTAGGCTTTTATCTTTAGACTTACTGTCTCAAGGTAGTCATATTTAAGAACGCTTTGATCACATTAATGTCAGGCCAAAAGACAATTAGACAAACCTCATGTTTTCTTACAAACACTACATTTTAGGAGCACGTGTTAAAGAGCAACAACTCTGGCAAATTCAAATGATTAAAATAATTACAGTGCAAAAAACTTCACATTGTTCTCTTTGCTTACAGACACTGTAGGCTTATCAAATAAAATCAGTCTACTTATTGTCTGATTTTTCAAATATAAATTTACGGACTTTGGATTTTTTAAAGGATACTTATAATTTGTGCTTAAACAGTTCTATTTTGCCGTGTTTAACTAATTTTAAGATTGTTTTTTTAACCTTTAATTTTTGACTTAGATTAAGCTAAAAACCTATATTTTTCATCTTTTGATTTATGGCTCAAAATTGTTTGTGTTAAAATATAGCTTTATGTTGTAATTTTGATTCATTTCTCGCGACGATGCCTGGCTTACTTATGTAGAGTATATTCCTATTATGCCGCATTGCATAGAATATTCCCTATTATAAATTATTTCACAATTAATGTAGGCATATCTAGAATATTCGTCCACTGCTTTCCCCAAAATAAATGCATAATTGAAAAATCCTACCAGATTTTCTTTTTGAATAAAAAATAGCCATTGTAGGAAAATCCTTTTAACTTAGCTCTTTTATCAATCAGATAAAACAACCGTCAGTAAACTAGGAGCGGCCTTTCAACCTTTGAACAGTGTGCTATGTTATTCCTGGCCTTTTGAAACAGAACTCTTTAGTGCTAAATGGTGTTTTTAATATTTATTGTTAACCATCTTGGATTTTGTATGTATTTTATTTACATTATGCATTTTGCAATTTATATACCGTATTTAAACGTAACCCCCCAAAAACCACCTAAACACCTTAAACTCAATAAACTACACATTTTGTGTTGCATTTTATTCTGCTACCAAACTAAGACAAAAGTACACACAGAATTGTGAATATTGTTTTCGATTAGCCCAAGTAAAGTAGTACAAAGTCAACGGCCACGCATCAATGGAGGATAAACCTCCACTTGCACTTTAAATCCAAGATGACATCCTTGGGGTGAAGACACAAGCGAGGCAACTTTAAGAGAATAGCTGGAGCGTAACACAGTAATCAGCCTGACACTCTGCGATTCACTTCTTATTCCCTACCAGGAACATGATTGTGTTGTTGGTTAGTTGGGGGATGGGGGAAGGCTAGCCGAGTGAGACGATTCCCTTCCGATTCTTATTGACATCACTGAGGCCACCTGCGGAGGAATCTTCAAGCTCTGAAGGCAGCAAAATCACACAGTTGTTGCCTCTTTGGGACTGATCACTCCTCAGAGTTAAGCTCACAAAGACCACTTCCAAACACTTTAACTGACTTTCTCAGTGCGAGAGCACACACTGGAAAAGAAAATATTAGAGTTTTTTTATGTTTTCTGGTTGGTCTGTGTTCACTAAAGGCCATCAAACCGTGTAATTCTACATTACAGCTCGCAAGGTTGACTACGTCAGAAGACCTCCCGTTACATGGGATTAAATGAAGCCGCTCACATCCACACCTGAATTTTAGCAGAAACATGTCACTAGCTCCTTTGCATTAAGTCTATTAAGCACTCAATACAATTTACAGAGTTTGGGCCATGCGAGCTCACGCATAACCACTACGCAGCACTGACAACAACATGCATGACTTGTGGACAACAACTATATCCTCAATTCATACCTTTTCTTAAAAGCACATCAGAATAATGATGTTTGCGCAGATGCTTTTTTGCATATTTAATGGTTGCAACAGCCTCTGTTATTTGGTCCTTCAGCTCATCAAGTTCTCTTAGACTAAGAAGACACATAGACCACCGGTGGGTGGAGTAGCCAAAAATTTTACTCAAGTGAAAGTACTGTTACTTCAGAATAATATGACTCAAGCAGAAGTAAAAAGTAGTAATCCAAATAATTTCTTCAGTAAAAGTAAAAAAGTACTTGGTGAAAAAAACTGCTCAAAAACTAAAAACTGCTCAAATGCTGAGTAATTGTAGCAATGTCTTATTTATTTACTTTTTTAAACAACCATTCAATCAGACTATCAGTTCATAAAATTCCATCCAATCAAAACTCAATTAGATTTAATTTAAAAATAGATTAAAATAATCAAAGTGAGTAAGTTCTTTAATAGACAACAAAATAATAAAATAGTATAAAACAAAAAAATAAATCAGGCACAAATACCACTTTTAAAGCCCCAGTACTCTACAGGCAGATCCACAAGCTAGCCCAAAGATCGGCAACCCAAAATGTTGAAAAAGCCGTATTGAAAAAAACAAAAACAAACCGTTTATCAGGATCCGGAAAAATTGAAAGCCTTATAAATGCATTATAATGAACGCAACACATGCTGTACGTATTAGTGGCTGACAGATTATTGACCGCGCCCAGCCGCAGCACTGATATTTGGGAATTTGTCGGATATCGCTAGCAGCCTTTTTATTAATTTGCCCAGCTGATTACATTTAAAACTGGGTTAAAGGAGGAGGGTTTTGCTATTTTCTTACTTGTCCAGGGAGCTAAGACTTATTTATCACAAAATGTGTCAGGGAGCTATGATTTTTTTTTTCTTAAAATTCACAATAAATGTTCTTTGCTTGTTTTCATTAAAATTTATTTCGCCAATTCTTGCTTGAGCTTTTACAGCAAATGAATATCAGTTTCAAATATCTGTTATAAGCCTTCTTTCAATACTAAGAATGGGTATTGGCGCTGATAAATCCATATTGGTCGATTCCTAGTATGTATATTTGCAATATTAGCCAACTGTCAAAATAAGCCGAGTAAACGTTATTAACTCATTCAGTGCCAAACGTCTCTCATATAGGAAGTGCCGGTGCTAGCTGATTTTTGCCATTTTCACGGATTTTTGAGTGCCTACAGAAAAAAGTAAGCTTAAACTCTTGTCTTTCATTAAAAGTAAACAACCAAAAACCATTGCTAAGTTTCTTGAAAATACTTGTTTCCAAGAAAACCTCTGAGAAAAACGGCTTTTTGTGAAACGATGCATTTTAAGCAGAACTTTCATTTCACAGACGTGCTGTTCAAGGCAATACGATTGCACCCATGTGTGGTGCGTGGATGTTTCTCGTTTGCTACACTTATCCCTCGTGATTGGAAATTATCGGTTAGCAGCTGTATTACAATACACCATTAAAAAATAACACCAAGGTGTCTTTGCAGATGTTTTGTGAAGCTTAAGCACATTTCTATAAATTAAATCTAATTGCAAAATTCCAAAATATAAGTAAAAAACTTTCATATCATAATATCAATCATTTAAATAATTTGCGCTTACATTTGTGTTTGCTATTGTTGTCACTTTCAAGGCTGCATGACTTTAGCGGACTTAAATTGGACTGGAAATTAATTCAATTGTATTTTTGCTTTGTTTTTTAAAACAAATGCAGTTGATAATCACCACAACAGATTCCATCTTAGACCAGGAAAATGATTGCTGAGGAATAAAATCCCCCAATGAGTGTTCCCTGTTTAAATCTTACACCACTGAATCATAATTGTAACAGAGTTTTGACCAGGTCCAGGTGCTGGTCGAATGGCTCATAATGAAAGCATCGCGCAACATACAGGCTTCTCCTAAATTGTAAATGGTCTGCATTTATTTAGTCCTTTGAAGACCTCCCAAACCGCTTCAGAATTTGCTTAACGCTTACCCATTCACACACACACACACACACACACACTCACGCAACAATAGCAGCGACAGCCATGCAAGGCGCCTACCTGCTTATCGTGAGCATCAGCGGTTCTGTGTGGCGATTTTTCAGATCAGTATTGCAATTTCGATCAAATTTTTGATTTTACAAGAAAAGTGCATTTTCTGTGCTTCTTTAGTTTTTGGAGAGAACTTAAACAAAGTGACACGCAAACTTATCTCGAGTTGATGTCCTTCGGGACTGAGAGGATATGACTGTACTAATAACTATAGAGCTAGAATTTAAAACAGAATTGCAGTTGAATAAATAGTCTTTATTGTCACTACACAAAAGTACAACAAAATTGGAAAGCTACTCCTTCCAGAGTAAGAAAGCTAATTAGGGAGCGGCTGGCAGGCTACATGCTCGGGTCGGTTAAGTGCGACTTCTGCAAGGCCTTTGTGATGATTCAAATGCAAGAGTCACAAATGTAGCGGTTTTCCACAAGTGGTAGCTCCAAGTCATCCGTTTCATGGGTAATAGTTCTGGCGTTGGTGACCAGCCCTGTTCGGCAATGGCAGTTTAAGAGTTTTTAGCCTAGCTCTTAGCTTTCCCTTCTGACGCCACCTCAGTAAATTCAAGGACGCTGTAAAAATACAGGCAGCACCTGCTGGTGATCAGCGTTTCTGTGGCATTTACTGACTTTCCTCAGAGTCCGATTTATATAATTAATTTGCTTTACAATGTAACGGGCAACTTATGCTGAGAGCCGTGACGTTTGTTTTGGTGGCCACGTGTGTGTCCGGGTGCTCAAATCAACTCTTACACCAACCTATCAAAGTCGCACACACACGTTTTGCAAACTTTGCCTGGTCTTTATTGGCTGGTGCCATTAAAACCTGCTTCTGATTGGCCGGCGCTGTTGAACCACGAAACATGACCATCTTTGTTGCCAAACAATCCATCACTCAAATAACAAACTGAAACTATGAATCCTTGTAAATAAAGCAGTGTTTTGCGGTTGCTCTATCTCACTATGTCACATTGCGAGATCGATTCCATTTCAATTTATCGTGCAGCCATACCAAGGACTCTTCAACATTTAACTCTGAGGAGCAGGAAATCGAACCGTCTACTTCACTCAGCCACCATAAAGGACGATAAAACAATAACACTGTGGCTATGTACTTGGGGGCCACTGTTGTATATTGTACGAGACCAGAAACAGGCACTTGGAGCTGAAGTGAGGAAATCCAGCCTTTTAGCTGAGTCACATCACACTGCACTGTGAAAGGTTTGATCTGCCCAATGACACTTTACACTTACTTGGTACATGACACCAGTCCTGTGCCACTCGTTAGTCCTATTCTCTAATCATTATACAGTACTTGTGTGTTTGTGTTTAGGTGTCTGTGTGCATAGTAGTCTAGGCCAGGTGCATGCATATAAACACACAGGGATTAATACACAGGATTACTTTGGACTGGAGTGTCCACACACAGTGTTTGTGGACAAAACGGTACAGGAATGACATAAGTAGTTCAAATGGGCAACAGAACTGTCAAACTTAATGTTCGGGTTAGTTAGATCAGTGTCTATAAACTCATGCGTCAGTACCCAAAATTGGGTCTCCGTCCCGTTTTCAGTGGGTCCTGGCCTTTACCTAGACAAAATTATGGTAGGAAAAAAAGTAACTGAGGGTAATTTTAACTCCTAACAGATGGGGCGTTTTGTTTAAGGTGGCCTTAAATGGAGAAAGTACAATATTTTCTCTATCTATGAATTAACAATGCACAACTAAGTTCAAAGAGCCTTTATATATATATATTTTTTTTTCCTCCAACCATGTACATATGCTTTTATCTTACTTTTAACAAAGCATTTCCAGGACGTGTAACACATTAGGAAGCAAGGATGAAAATAGTGGAAGTAAGAAGAGGCCTCTTTCATTAACAGCCCAACCCAAGCCCTGAAAAAGATTAAACAAAGAGTTTATTTGAGCGTGTCTAAGTAATGCACACGTTACACAAGGAGCTTGACAGAGACTGCACCGATGATTTAAGCAAGAAGATGGCTTCAGTGAGCAGAATATTTCCAAAGAATAGACATCTTTAAAGCCCTATTACTAGATGACACTGTTGTCTAATGCAAACAAAAACCAAGGCCCTAACAAGCAGAAAGATGCCAGAAAAAACATGACGGACTACTAGCCATGGATTCCACTGTGTAAAAGAAATACATTTCTCGATTTATGATTTTGTTTTTAAATAACATGGTATAATGATTCATGTTTTTTCGACTAGTATTCAAATCAATGTTTTTTTACCGGATGAAAGTTTTTTTGTACCACTAGGAGGCACTAAGTATTAAACGCGGTCCCTTTAGCAGTAGTTGGTGATATTTCACTGCAAATGCTAGTCGAAACCCACCATTTCAAACTGCAAAACCAGAAAGATACAGTTTATTTGCACAGGTAGAGCATGGCTAAACTTTGATACAGCGGAGAAAATATAAGAGATGGATTTTATTTTCTGTAAGACATAACAACTAGACTAGATATTACTGCACTGTGTATTTCTCAATCTACATGTATCTAGCCCTTACCTTTCCTTTGAATTTTCCTAAAATCCTAATCTAAGATGTACCCACAGTAAATTGAATGGTGTTCTTGAACCGTTTGGAGAATATGGACTTTTGTGGTCTCTTTTGAAAAGTTAAACTCAGACGTTTTGTCCCAAACAGAAATAATCACTACAAGCGCAACTAACATTGCGTAATCGGAGTTGGAACACACAGAAATAGAAGGTTTTTTATTCTCGCCTGATCATTTGTTTTGCAATCAAATGCCTGCAAAAGTGTAGCATGGGCATCTTAGCTAGAAAAAAGATGAGACAATAGCTTGAAGCCTTACCTAGTTCCTTGTCAAATTTTGTCACAGGACCATGAAAAAAAGCTTGAAATTGGCCAAGAGTGATGTCAATCAAAAGGTAAGAGGTTAAGGGAAGTATTGAAAATAATTTGACAAATTTGTTTATTTTTAAAGGGTTGTAAATGAGCCAAACAGACAGATTACAACAACGATAGTCAAACAATGCAGGAACGCCCTTTGGCAGATTTTTTTTTTTTTAAATACGTTGGAATTATTGTGTGTATTTGGAGGAAATACTGTATTTTACACGGTTGGATTCACTTGACTTTTGCTGATGTAACCACACCATATTTGCGGTGAATCGTATCATGAGTAGAAGTTCCCAGCACTTTTTGATGAGCTATCACGGTTTTTTTCTTTTTTTAAGTTTTCAGGTATCCTGTTTCAGACTGTTTATGATGTTTTTGTGATTAGTATATTTTGAAATGGTCATTATGTCTTGAATCCCAAGAGTGTAAGCCTTCCAATGATATGTGTAGTATTTCAGCGACTGTTGACAATGTGAAACCACGACTGCTTTTCAACATTTCCATTTTCAGTGGATTGCAGCCTTAAACTTGACAAAATAATGCCAAGAAAATAAAAAATATATATCTGGTGGTCAATTACACTCTTTAACAGTAGATGGCAATAATGCCTTATTCCACCTCTTCCTGTCAGTCAAGAGTTACCACAACTCATTTTATTGGGATTTTTGTCCTTCCTTTTTCTGCTATAAAACAGGGTCCAGAGAAAATTAATGATAAGAGGAAGGGAAAGTGGAAAACAGTGATGACAACTATCAAGTCAAAGAGAGAAAGAAATAATTGCAAAATACGAAGATAGTGTAGTACTCTCAGCTATTGAAGTGCCTGCGGTAGATACAGTAAATGGTTTAGACAGGTTTTGATGTTAAAATACATGTTTAATATTCACTGTAGCAATTTCTATTAGTATGTGGCCATTTTGAAGCAGTTTTAAATAGTTGCTATGCAATGAAGACTTATATTAGAGTACTTGAGGTCATTTTAGTTTTGCTGGTTTTTCAATTTTCTGAAGAAAAAAGGGGAATCTATTGCATGATCACAATACTTTAATTTAATACATTTGAGAAGTGGGAATGCTTTATTTGAGTCGCAGCTTTTCATTAGGGTGGTATGGTGGGTCCAGACCAGTTGAGGACCACTACTTTAGAGTGAATATTTTAACTTTAAGTTGATTTGTTTCGTTGATAATATTTAATAAACGCAAATAATTGTTTAAAAGCAATCTTTTGATTCAATACATTTGAGAATTGGGGAGAAATGATGGGTCCACCAGTTACTAAACAGATAGATTATGAGAAAGTCGCGAAAATGATTGCAGCAGATGCGGATGTGGGGTGAGGCACAGATAGGCTACATTTCATAGTGTTATTTACCCTCAAAGAAATCCAATGTACTTCTTTGGTTGCTTTGTAGCAAACCGACATTTTATTTGCCGGTGTTGAGGAATTTACAAGCAAACAATACAATGACTTGGTAGCGGTGCTACAGTGAACCCGCAAACACAACTTTCAAGCGTGTGTCAAACAACACAATAACTACAAGGCCTAGCTCGCACCACATTCCCATAAGATGTTTTCCTCCCGATGAATTGCATCCTACCTCTTTCCAACCGACGTTAGTAGCGTATTACTCCGACTACATGCGTCTTCTTGGTCTCCCGTTTCTTATTTTCACGTCCAAAATGAGAGAACCGCGCGCACGCACGCGCATGCACAATCAAATCACAGTTGCACGTCCCATGCTGAATAACTCCACCGCCAGCAGCTTCCAAGACTTTTGCCAGCAAACCCACGTAGTTTTATCGAAAAGACAAGGTGAAAAGTCCCTTTGGTTTAGAAATTCTATTTTAAAAGACGCAATAGCGGGTCAAAAACGTCTATTAAAATGACCGGGGTTGAGTGAGTTGTCCGAGCGCGACAATACCCGGCTAGTATCCACCAGGGCCCAGCAAAGAGGGAATCAAGATGTGTTCACGTACTGAATTTGAAACTCGTTCGTTTGGGTTTTAAGTTCCATACTCGGTTTCCAACACAATTAACTGTGCGTTGTATCAAATAAATACACTACTCATGCTTGATAAGTGATATATATTATCTTAAATAAAGTACAGAATATTGTGTTTATCGGGAACCATATTCTGTAGCCGATGTAACCCTGAACGTCTCATGCTCGACACTCTAGCGCCAAATATGGCCGGCTTGTGAATGTACACGAAATTACAGAATACTTGACGCTATTTGTATAAAACATACAGCCTATATATGAAAATGTATGCAAAAACTAAACTTTGTACATAATGACAGAAGTGTCTTACTTCCAGGTTTGAATTTTCTTGGACTGTATACGTACTCGTGTGCTTAATTTCTAAGCCTCTGGCGCCCTCTAAAGGTTTAAGAGTTAGTGTTCGGTAAACAACGGAAACATAAAGGCTAAATTTCAAGGACGGATAAATTGCATACCTGTGAACTTCCCCGGCTCCATGCCCGTACAAATCCCCAGGCGGCAGACGCATGCAGTGTCCGTACATATTTCCTTGTACGTCGTACTGGTCTTGGCATAAAATACGTACTTTGTACGGCAAAACGGTACAGGTTGACAGGCATGAAATTGGTGCATTTAAGAAGCTCATTCAAAGTCACAAGAATGACATTATCTAAATAGATATACTGTAGATCAGTGTTTTTTCAACCCTTTTTGAACCAAGGTACACTTTTATTTATAAAAAAGTTCCGAGGCACACCGTCCGTCCAAAACGTTTGAAAATGAAGTTATGTCAAATATTTCACTGTACTACCTCATAAGCATATTATTAGGACATAAAAAGAAGAAAATCATTCTTAAATTAAAAAAGAATGGGCAGCACGGCGGGGCAGTGGTTAGCGCATGTGCGGCACAGTTCTAAGGTCTTGGGAACCTCCTGTGTGGGTTCAAATCCGGCTACCGGACTTCCTGTGTGGAGTTTGCATGTTCTCCCCGTGCTTGCGTGGGTTTCCTCCGGGCACTACGGTTTCCTTCCACACTCCAAAAACATGCATGACCAGGTTAATTGGCCGGTCCAAATTGTCCCTAGGTGTGATTGAGCGAGCGAGTTGTCTGTCCCTGTGTGCCCTGCGATTGGCTGGCAATCAGTTCAGGGTGTCCCCTGCCCACTGCCCGATGATTGCTGGGATGGGCTCCAGCACCCCCGCGACCCTACTGAGGATAAGCGGTGCAGCTAATGAGATGAGATGAGATAAGATGAGATAAAAAAGAATGGTGTGCTTTATTTATGTTGTCATTTTTTACAGTGCAATCTTAAACCGCTTTGTTAAACAAATTAAGTTATTAAATATACTGTGCTACCTCATGAGCAGATACTTAGTATATAAAAAGTACATACAAATCTACTGCCACCTACTGATATGGATGCCTATTACAGTTCCTCGTTTGAAAATAATAATGGCCTGATTACTTGGAAAGATGAAATTGGGCAAATTCCAGTGGCACACGAGACAAGGTCTCACGGCACAGTGGTTGGAAAACACTGATGTAGATCACCCCTAATTTAATACACACGCATGCAAATACATGCGCACTCTCACGCAAAATTAAGCTGGCTTATTTCCAAGTACAGTTTATTTAAAGAAACTCCATTGAAAAACACAACTGTTTTTCTTGGTAGATGTAAAGTAAAACACACTGAAAAGGGGGTTAAACAACTGTGCACATTTCTTTTAATGAGGATAAACTTGGGGATAATAGACTACAGTGGAACCTCGGTTCTCGACCATAATCCGTTACAGAACCCTGTTCGAGAACCGATTTGTTCAATCACCGAAATTATTTTTCCCATTAAAAATAATGTAAATCGTTTTAATACTTTTCAACACCCTGAATGTTTACCATGAATGTTTAACGTAAACATGAAGCTAACCCAGGCTAATCGTACGTTCGCGTTATCGTAATCTTCCGTACAAAAGATTACGCTAACATGAACGTGTAAAAATAAAAAAATCAGGTAGTTTACAAGTCATTTAGCACCACAAGTGGCTAGCGCTTCATTGGAAAGGGGGCTCCGTTCCGTACGAAAGATTACGCTAACACGAACGTGTAAAAAAAAAACGATAATGAAAAGAATTATGAATAGGATTTCTTACCTTTGTGGTGGTCAGCAGAGGGCGCATGGTGTATTCCCTAGCAAGATCGGAAACTCACACACCTCTTTCATATTTAGCTATTATGACTTTCTTAAAGGCAATAGTTGTACGAACAACTTGTTTTTTTTTCACCTGTCCTGCTTGCACCGACCTTCTTCGGAGGCATAGTTAGGCGCTAAAACACTCCGTTCACCGATATTAAAAGCGAAACCAAAAAGAGGCAAGTGTGCACGTGATAACAGTTGGTCACGAGGGGTGGGGGCGACCTACACGATCTACACCCGTACGCCGCTCAGCATCGCACCCTAGCGTACCGGCGTTCGAACTCCGAATTTTTGACCGAACAGCGAAGCAAGAATTTCTCGAAATTTTTGGTCGAACTCCTATTTGTTCGAACTGAGAGGCGTTCAAAAACTGAGGTTCCACTGTAATTGAACAATCAATTCATGTTTAACAGGAGCCTGTACAAACGTTTTATACATGTTCGGTGTGTAGGATGAATTACTACTGTTATCTTTCAGGGTTTTTTTTTTCTCACCGGGAAGCTTTGGTCTGCAATGGCATTAATACGATTTATCTGTTTAAATGAGGACGTATTAAATTATATCAAAATATTATCCACTGCAGAGATATTCATCTTCAAATGGGTAAATGTGGTGCAACAGTGAGTGACATTACAGACTACATTTGATTAAAAGACGAGAAGAAAACTGCAGTGAGGCTGACAGCTTGAGGAGAACTGCAGTAATGTATGGTAAGTTTTAGATTTTTCAACGTCTGACACTATTCCCGTCTTCATTTTAGTTTTTGCAGAATATGGCAAGATAAAATGTACAACCGGTTTCCTAAAATGCAGGGTTGCATATTTTGTCTGTTACCTGATGTATCTCTATACTGTACACACTGAGGTATGGTTGGAGCAAAAACATCCATCCATCCATTATCTGCACCACTTATCCTCAGTTGGGTGGCAGGGGGTGCTGGACCCCATCTCAGCTATCTTCGGGCAGTGGACAGGGGACAACCTGAAATGATTGCCAGCCAGTCACAAGGCACACAGAGACAAACCATCCACTCGCTCAATCAGACCTAGGGACAATTGGACCAGCCAATTAACCTGACATGCATCTTTTTGGAATGTTGGAGGAAATCGTAATACCCGGAGGAAACCCATGCAAGCACGGGGGGAACATGAAAATTCTGCACAGGTAGGTTGGTAGCTTGATTTGAACCTATGACCTCAGAATTGTGCCGCAGATTCGCTAACCCCTCTCCCGCTGTGCGGAGAAAAAAACAACCCCAAAAAATACCATAAGTACAAAAAAAGACCTAAGACGCTCACCACCAAAACAACACCTAAGGCTTCAGATAGACATATCACTTCTGGTTCTTGGAGGGCCAAGTCCTTCAGTTTCCAGTTGTATCTATCGGTAACACCACCCCCCGACCCCCCTCAATCTATAGAATCAGCTAATTGGCAAGCCCAGTTAAGGCTTTGAAAATAATCCTTAGTTTTACAATTAAGTCTGTAGGAGGATGGACGTTTTTTAACACTGCAGGACTCCGGGAGCAGCAAAGACTTAACTGAACAAATGCAATTTGCTCAATGCATCTTGGCCTATTGAGCTACAGATGTTTCAAGCCCAATTGAAAATACGCAGCTATGTCAATGGTTGTTTGATTAGCAATTTCAGTAAAATGTATAATATAGCAGACAAACACAATGGATTTTGAGTAGAAAAAAATAAACCTATAGGATTATAGAACATGGGAAATAATTACTTAAGCTAAAGTAGATTCCCTCTTTTTTTAAGAAATTAACTTCCTTGGTCTGCCTCCTTAAGGTTTTAGTGATGGTCTATATTTGGGTTGAAGGTGTTTTTGACGATTCTTGTTTACACAAAATCTCCATTTCAGCCAGGTTGGAATGTTTCTGAGCATAAACAGCATGCTTTAAATCAGGGGTGTGAAACTCATTTTAACTCAGGGGCCACACAATAGAACAAACATTCTGTCGGGGGCCGGACAAGTAGATTAAAGAGAAAGGAAAAGAGAGATAAAGAAGTAAGAGAAAGAGGGAGGGAAAAGGAGAGGGGGCGGGACAAAGAAAGAAAAAGAGAGAGAGGGAGAGAGTGCAAGAAGCGAAAGATAAAAAGTTGTGAGAGAGGGGGAAAAGAAAGGGGGAGGAAGAAAGACATCCAAAGAGAAATTGAAAGACAGAAGGAGAAAAGAAAAGCACAAAGGGTATGAAGACAGAAAGAGAAAAGGAAAAAAGGGGGTTAGAGCAAAAGAGGTTAAAAGACACAGAGAGAGAAAGAGACAGAATGGGAGAGAAGGGGTGGAAAAGAAAGAGAGAGAAAGACAGTGAGGAATAAATACAAGTACAGTGTCTTTGTTTGAGGCACCTGACTTTGGCAACATCAAGTCGACATATTTCAACCTGCAGCTTGTTTTTCTCTTGCGCTTCTCTGAGTGTTGTCTCGCGGGCCGGATTCAATCCCTTAGCGGGCCTGATCTGGCCCGCGGGCCACCTGTTTGACACCTGTGCTTTAAATCAATCTACAGAGTTTTAATAGTATTGAGGTAAATGTACTGTGATGGTAATTTCAGGACATAGACTTCTCTAAGATTTAATGCCTTGTAGTGTTTATTGGCTGTGTATTTACCAAAAAAGCAAAACAAGTCAAGTCAAGTTATGTTTATTTGTGACACCCTTAATCACAAGGAGTCTCAAAGGGCTGCATGGACCACAGATTATTGCAAACTACAGACTACATCATCCCCTGATCTAAAACCTACATGAGGGCAAGGAAAAACTCAAAACCTCAACATGAGGTAAATGAAGAAACCTTGAGAAGAGACCACTCATGAGGTAATCCCAATTTCAGGATGACCAGGCAACAATTTGATTAATTTCCACTTAAATTTATTTAACTCTAATAAAACTCATGCAAACTGTAAAGTAACTAAAATAGTACTCAAACACTAACTGAAGTGCAAACGATCCAAATGATTGATTTAAATGTCTTTTTCTGCTTTTGATTGATTTTTGTAACGAAAATATCGACCTGATTTTGGGAACTCTGCTGTATTTTTTATAGAAGGAGCTAAAGCTTCTTTAAACGCCTGCAAAGACCTCCAGGTGCTATTTTTTAATTTTGTATTTTTTATTCATGGTAATAACAAATAGTTTTCAATTACTGAGGATAAAGAGCAATATTTAGTGTAACATGTTGCGGTAAAGAGAGACATCCAATCGTATTGCCTTAAACAGTGCGTCCATGACTTCTATTTCAAGTCAACAATGGGTGGTTTGAAGTGGAGCAACATCCAGTGGACATATTTAAAATTGCAGGTCATTGTTGCCCAATGATCTCCTGTGGTCCTAAGTAATGTTTCACGGGCCGGATAAAATCTGTTGGCAGGTCTGGTCCGGGCTACGGGCCTTATGTTCGACATCACTGGTTAATATAAATAAATGTGACTTGATTATTATATCATACACTAGAGGCAATCATAGTCTGCGCTAAGACCTTAAGATCAAGCTCGAGCCTGACCCAACATTCAGGCCTAAAATGTCAATCATTCCGTTTGGATTGGGCTAGGCTCCCTTGCTGCCTTTTTTTATTGTCCACCCATCATTTTTCTGCTTTTGTTTCTCTGACTTTCTCTCTATTAAAGTGCCACACTAGTTTTGTAAGGATAAACTTCTGCTGTAGTTTATGACCCAAATTTCAACCCCTAAGAATGGATTACAACCATAAAGTGTTCCCATCAGCCCCTAAAAACGCCAGTGATGGAAAATTGTAGATAATGTAACCACTGCAAGGCCAGAAATATAAAATATATAAAAGTTTGTAAAACCTTGTTTAACTTCGATTCTGTTAAAAAAGACAAGATTTAATGTATATATTTATTTCTATCTATCTACCTTGGTCATATCCCTCAAGAAGGGTGACCGACAGCAAGACACACACATACAATGACAAAGAAAATAAAAGGGAAATGAATAAATTAAAAAAAAAACACACAACATTTTTTGGACCATGGCCAACCCAATATCCCAAACACCCAAACAAGTTAGGCACCTCGGCACCCAAGTTGGTCATGCTTTCGTCCCTCCAGATGAAATGGGACACCAGAAAGGGGTCATGTCACTCGGGTCAGGGTGACACAACACACTCTTTTGTTCAACAGCAGGGCCCGACAGCTTTCACTGGTTTACCCCTGCCGCATCATGACTAGCCCATCCTTAAGATGGCATATATGTATATATATATATATATATATATATATATATATATATATATATATATATATATATATATATATATATATATATAAATAAATATATATATATATAACCGCGGTGTACGTGTCCCACCAAAGATCCACATTCACGCTGGACTGGATGATGAGGTTTTTATTACTACAGTTTCTGCAAATGGATGAGTCACAACATTAGCTTTTTCTGCTGGGTCTGATCTCTTTGATCTCTTTGTAGTTCTCTCTGGTAAGACTAACAAAAAAGCATATCAAAGAGCTTTCTTTACATAAAACACATTTTAGATTATCACAATACACTTTTACATCTTAACAAGATACTTTTAACAAGAGATCGTATAGTGGATTTTTAACGTTTACAATGAATTCAACATGTTTTTCTTTAGTCTGAATTTTAACCAACATCATCCTTTTTTAATGTATATGAGAAAATAGGAATAAAAACAATAATGAGTATGAAAATGGGTACAATTTACCTGCAAATGGATGAGTCACAACATTAGCTTTTTCTGCTGGGTCTGATCTCTTTGATCTCTACAAGGGGAATTAATATTTAGTAAAACAGAATCAAAACGAAAATAAACCTAAACAGCTTGACAATATCAATCACATTACTATGCATGGTGAGAGATTTGTCAGCTGGGGTTTTAATGTTTGAAATTAACTTCTTTTGTGCAGCACCAAAAGATATGTCTTACCTTTGTAGTTCTCTGGTAAGACTAACAACAAACCCCGCCTCCTGGTCACATGTTAGAAGCCAAAACCAAACCCCACCCCATACCAGCAGATGGCACTGTTGGACTCAGCATTGCAGAACATTTACCAAAATTTACCAAAAACTATGCACATATTTCAGCAGGAATTTCAATAAAACAAAAGTTATTATTACACCCTTTACATATATATATATATATATATATATATATATATATATATATATATATATATATATATATATATATATATATATATATATATATATATATATATATATATATATATATATATATCCATCTATTATCTGCACCGCTTATCCTCAGTAGGGGGTGTTGTGGAGCCCATCTGAACTGTCTTTGGGCCTGAACTGGTTGCCAGCCAGTCGCAGGTGACACAGGGACAGACAATTTTCTCGCTCATTCACACCTAGGGACAATTTGGACGGGCCAATTAACATGACATGCATATTTTTGGAATGTGGGAGGTAACCGGAGTGCTTGGAGGAAACCCACGCAAGCACGGGGAGAACATGCAAACTCCGCACAAGAAAGTTTGCTAGCTGGATTTGAACCCATGACCTCAGAACTGTGCCGCATATATATATATATATATATGGGAGGTTCGGGTTCGCGCCCCGGCCGAGTCATTCCTAAGACTTAAAAAGTGGTCGGCGGCGCCCTCTGTTGGCTGCGGCTGCATCGGCTCGCTACAACGGGTCAGGTGCAACGACATTTCGTTCTGTGTACATTGTTACACAGAATGACAATACAAGGAAATTATTATTATTATTATTATTATATATATATATATATATATATATATATATATATATTTTTTTTTTTCTTTTATTTTTTTTTCTTTTTGTACTTCACCTCACAAATAAAATGTGAAACTTTGGGTTTGCTTTGGGTTTTGCTTTGGGTTCGTTTCTGCAAATCAAATTAACCGGGCTCGGGCTAAGTCGGCTTTAAGAACCACGGGCCTGGGTTGAGTGGGACTGGATATTTCATCTATCATGAGTCCTTCGTGGAAAAAAATCTAAAATCTATCTATCTATCTATCTATCTATCTATCTATCTATCTATCTATCTATCTATCTATCTATCTATCTATCTATCTATCTATCTATCTATCTATCTATCTATCTATCTATCTATCTATCTATCTATCTATCTATCTATCTATCTATCTATCTATCTATCTATCTATCTATCTATCTATCTATCTATCTATCTATCTATCTATCTATCTATCTCTCTCTCTCTCTCTCTCTCTCTCTCTCTCTCTCTCTCTCTCTCTCTCTCTCTCTCTCTCTCTCTCTGTCTCTCTCCCTCTCTTTCTCTCTCTCGGTCGGTTGGTCGGTCAGTCGGTGAGATTCAAGAAATTCAAGATTAAAAGGATTGTCGAGATTGTTTTTTTTTCATTCACATAAAACAATGTCAATGACAATTTTTTCACAACCCCCGTGTACAATGTTGATACAAGTGTTTCGAAACTAGAAAACAATAAAAAAATACATTCAAATATTCATACCCATAAAGAAGAATACTATGTGTACTCATTCTGTATCATATTGTCTATGTACCTCACGTCCGGCTGAGTGTAAAAAGTGTGGCTCACAGCCCATAAGTGATCCCTCTGTTGTCCTTGTGGAGGCGCTATGTCCTCATTCCTCAACTGCTTGCGCGTTTACTTCTCAGTGCAGCCCGTCCCCAAGTTGGGAGGTGGTAATGGGATATTAGCCAAGGTTGCCCCTCCTCGTCAAAACCCCACCCAACCCGGGCCGCCCCCGTGATGTTCCTTCTTCGTCATGATGCGTCAGACTACACGTAATGACGTATTCGTCGTGCAAAGTGCAGATGTTCGATTGGGATACAGCTTCCAATTGAAGGCCAATATAACAAAAGAAGCGTCTAATTCGCACACACTTCGATTCATTTGAGGGAATTATTAGCATTGCATAATGACATTTGCAGGGTTTGAAGGCGATTTAGTGTCGCTTCTGGCGCGTCAGTGGTTCCATTCGGAGTCCGGATGATTCACACGACTTGATTGAACGCTGCTTTCAAAAAGTGAGCTGCGTCAAAGGCCCGCTCCAATCCGATTATATGGCGCATGAATGGATGAACATTTGACCCGCCTCTACCACTACCCAAGAAACCATTATCATTATTATCTGGAAAACGTAAATTCCAAGACATCCCATCTCATGGGGAATGATCGTTGACTGATTTTAGGCCCACTTAAAACTAAATACTTTAACAAGACTTACTGGTGAGGATGATGCAGACGTGATGGATGAGGCATCGGGAAAAATCCCATTAGTGAAATGCGATTTAAAAACGTGTTGTTGTTTTTTCGGTGAAAGCTCAAACCATTCCACACTATTGCTAGTAGTCGTTTTAATCTATCCAAATTGTATTTTATACACAAATGAAAATGTTTTTTTCCTGAGAAAGACTTTATGCATACAAAAGTAATTTATAATAATTGGAAAATAATTAAGGAACATGTCTGATAATATATACCAAGAGAAGACCTAAGTAGCCGCAGACTGGTTCTAAATTTATATAATTATATAAATTAGTCAATGTGATCTTTGAAGTTGACTGAGCTTATTTTAACCTCTAATACATAATTATACATAATTACAACCTGTTAATAAAGTAGTAAAAAAATAGTAATAACAAGTTATTTTTGCAATGCTTTCAAAGCGTACTCTCTTTGGGCACTTGTTTGAGTACAGTATTACAATAATATGCGTTTTTTGTGTGCAAACATTTTATTGTTTCATTTAGTTAAATAATGATAGATGTTGTTTGCTTGTGTGTGTGCCGTGCCTGAATATATAATGCATATCTAACTGGTAGCCCTCAGCGCTAATTGAAAATTCAAAAATGTTGACAGCCCCAGGTTACATTATAATTTAAAATAAGTTAAATATATATACAATATATAACAAGGGGACAATATATACATTTAACAACTGAAATTGAATGGAAATGATCCAAATTTGGCAACAGCAGCTCAATGAGAATAACGATGATGATAATTCCTGCCTCAGCCCACCTAGGGGCTGTCGGGTCGTTAGAGTTGGAGTTGATGATGATGATGATAAATAATAATAATAATAATAATAATAATAATAATAATAATAATAATAATAATAATAATAATAATAATAATAATAATAATAATAATAATGTCGTGGTTATCACTTAGCCTGCAACGAATTGAATGGTTTCTCCCCCATTCAAGCTTTGTCCTTGGACAACTTTGGCGGGACAAAAAGGGGGCACACTCTTACTTTGCCTGTCATGTGATCTATAAATAAATCAATGAATAAAGGGTGAAAGTTAAAAAAAACTTGGAAGACTGCAGCTGTGTTTGCATGGTGGGTGGAGACGCACATGTATGACGACTGCACACGAGAAAGGGACTGTACCGTTATATTCCTGCAGGAGGAAGGCTTGATGACGTCCGTAGCATCCTTAACGTGACTTATCGGAGGGAGGGAGGACTAGAAACAGGGAGGGAGAGGGTGAGTGAGGGAGGAGTGATACTTAAAGATAAAAATCCAAAGAGATCGGGGGAAAAAAAGTTTCGACAAGATACGAGGAGTTGCTGCAAATGCTTTTCGGCTATTTTTTTGTAAATTTGGAACTTTTTTTTGAGATAACACTTCATTGCACAATTTCTATTTTCTAAGTTTCTTATCTGGAGAAAGAAAGAGGCGCAGGCGATAGGGGACGTAAAAAGAAGTAGGAGACAAGCGCACCGAAGCAGATAAGCCGCGCCCGGATCACAACCCCAGAAGCAGACTCCGTTTCTCGGCTTGGAGGTAAGGTGCACTCATTAAACCGTATTTTATTTCGATTTAGTTCCCCCAAAAACACTATAATTTGGTGTTTCCTTGCAGCATGGCCAGTTCGAGCAGAGCCTGCACTTTAATCTTGCTCCTCTACGGAATCTTAATGCACTACAGCGTCTTCTGCACATCTCTCGGACTAAGTTATCCCAAAATCAGGTAGGTCAAATTTTCCATGCATAAGGTAGTAAACACATTGTCCACTTCAATGTATTCGTTTAAGTGCACACCACGTGTAGAGTCCTCATAAAAAAGCGCACACGGGTGTGCGCAATTACGCACGAAAAACCCAAAACAAAAGCATCCAAAGTGAGATAAGAGACGTTTTATAATAATCTGGAATTTTCTACACGGTGGTAAATCCACTGAGACTTCATCTGCGAAGTCGCCCAAGCTTATTAAAAATAGATCGCTACGGATAGCTCTCGGGAGAGGAAAGAGGAGGAGAAAGATATGGATGCGTCACGATGGAGAGGAAGCGATAAGAAAAATATTGAACATATACTATTTAGCATAAAACATCTCTTCATTCACTTATTTAATCGTGGTTTATTTTGTTTTATTTGATGATTTATTTTGGGTACATTTATTGTTTCTTAATAATGAATGAACGAGATTTTCGGATTTCACGCTAAAAATGAATAAAAACGTGAATAAATACGAACACATAGAAGACTCAGCATGAGAGCAATTTTTTGCATTTAATTTAAAAAAAAAGAAAATGAATCTTTTCCTGTATGCATTATAATATAGCATTTTTTGGGGTGTGGGGGACTTTTTATTCGATTAGACTGGACAATGATGCGTTCGACGAGGACGGCAATTCGTTGGGCGAGCTGAGCTTCGACGGGGACCACCTCGCCTTGCGCAGTGCCCCCTCCTTAAACGACGAGGGCGGCGGCTACACGCTCTATTATCCCACCGAAAAAAGGTACCGATTATCATCATTTTATTTATTCTTTCTACATTGTGCATCCCTTCACGCGTTTTCCGTATCATATTTTTTGTCCGTCTGTGCGCATCTTTTAATTTGGGATTTCTTTTTTTCTGCGAGCATTTTCATTATTATTTTTAATTTTGTCGTCCACTGATGATGTATGTGTGTTTTGGCATCTCAGAGCAGAAAGGCATGCTGAGGAGGAATTAGATAGAGCCTTGAGGGAGATCCTGGGTCAGTTAACCACGCGGCATTATCTGCATTCTCTGATGACAATGCGCGCAGGGTAAGCGCTTGCTGCATCCACCCTGTCTTGTCTCGTTCTTATTCATTCGATTTTTTTCATTATTATTAAAACAACGAATCGTTGTCATTTTTATTATTTCAATTGTCTGTAACGTCTTAGATGTGAACAATCTATGAAACTGATTTATTTCCCCATGACTCAAGTACGCGTCAGAATTAAACTGAATCAGGGGTCGGGAACCTCTTTGACTTAAATAGCCATGAAAGCAAAACATTTTGACAATAAATTATGTATATATGTATATTTGTATATGTATATATATATATATATATATATATATATATATATATATATATATATATATATATATATATATATATATATATATATATATATATATATATATATATATATATATATATATATATATATATATATATATATATATATATATATATAATCTATATCTATCTATATATAATCTATATCTATCTATATATATATCTAATATACCGGTATATATATTTATATATATCTACCTTGGTCATATCCCTCAAGAGGGGTGACCAACAGCAAGACAAAAACATACAATAACAAATAAATTTAAAAAAGGAAAAAAACATTTTGGACCATGGCCAACTCAAATACCTAAAATTGAAAACAAGTTAGGAACCTCGGCATTTAAGTTGGTCAAGCTCTCGTCCCTCCAGATGAAATGGGACACAAGAAAACGGCCATGTCACTTGGGCCAGGGTGACACAACACACTCTTTTGTCCAACAGCAGGGCCCGACAGCTTTCACTGGTTTACCCCTGCCGCATGATACAGGTGCCCTGTCCATCCCTTAGAACGCGTACAAAAAATCCCACTATCCTTTTATATATATATATATATATATATATATATATATATATATATATATATATATATATATATATATATATATATATATATATATATAAATATATATATATTGTAGAGATAGAGAGAGAGAGAGAGAGAGATATACCACTTAAAGTTAGTTTCTCCTCTGGTTACTGTGCTAAAAAACGTTGAAACTCATTGTTGTCGTGATTAGATAATTGTTGCTTTCAAACCAAGGTGCGAGCAGAGCTAAAATGTCACAAAATGCAGCAAAAGAGAAGGATACAGACGTATTTAGGTGAGTGTGCTAAGTGAGCAGAGATCTGCCCATTCCTACCACTCAACCAATCAAAATCCGCTCAGTCCTTGACTGGTGTTTTCCGTGTGTACAGTTTGTTCTGCGGGTCATCATAATGTCTCTCAATTGTGAACGTACTGTAGATAGTTTAATGAGCTTCCATAAAAAGGATTTTTTTGGAGATATACAGCCAAAATAAGGTGTGTTGATGAGAGATTGTGAGTGTCGACTGTAGTTTTTCCTATATTCTTTTTCCTATATATGTTTAACCGAACAAAACAAGTATTGGACTGCTTTGAATTGCATACATTAAATAGGAAAATTACAGAAAAGATCATAATGGCCGCTATTTTATCTGCGAGCCAAATGTAGTGATTAAAAAGAGGCATATCTGGCTTGTGAGCCATACGTTCCCGACCCCTGAACTGAATAATTGATAAGGCCCGGGGTTGCATTGTTAACACCCCTACTCCAGAAAATCCTTTCTTTGTTTCATCATTCCACTGCATCTGACTTCTTTTGTTTAGCAGCGAGGAACACAGCATGGAGAATGACAGCGAGCCGCTGTCCAAGAGACACTCGGACGGCATCTTCACCGACAGTTACAGCCGCTATAGGAAGCAGATGGCTGTGCAAAAGTACCTGGCAGCCGTCCTGGGACGAAGGTACAGACAGAGAGTGCGCACTAAAGGACGCCGGCTAGCCTATTTGTAGTGGCCCCCACTCCGACTCCCAGGCCCTCTCCATTGACCAAGACACGTTGTGCGTGTATGCAGTATATATATGGACCCCCCCTCTTCCTCTCCCTTCCAAACCGCACACAAAGCCCATGTCATCATCATCTTCATCCAATAGCTCAGCAAGACAGTGGATTGCGCCTCTGTGTTCTCTTTCAAGATTATGTATTTATGTATTACGTCAAGCCATTAAAGTCAATATTTTATTAAAAATATCGTCCCCATTCCCTCATTGTATTTTTGGCATTGAGGAGAAAAAATGCACTGGGCGATTAACCCTCCTGTTAGGTTAGGGCAGGGGTCTCACACTTGCAGCCCGACAGCCACTTGCGGCCCTCAGAAATATAGGATTACCGTTACATAGAATAGAATAGAATTAATTGTCATCTTAACATTTGAAATTCACAAAGGAATACAAGCGTGCCATTCTGATGGCGCAAGAAAATTATTAACAAGGTAAAATACCTTGGTTTAAAATAATAAGTTAAATGTGGGGTGAGTTGGTTGAGGTGCCTTTAAAAATGAGATTGTAAGTATGTGTTGACAATGCCCAACTGAGTTTAAAGAGCCTTGATAAAAAACATTCCACCATGACTTTTATCCTACTTTTAGCAACACTGTTCAGGATGTACAACACATTAGGAAGCAGGAATCGTGGGACAGAGCAGTTTGTGGTAGAGAGTGATTTCATCCCCATCCTCATTTTTTTGTTAGTGTAGTAAGAAAATGGTGCAAGTAAGAGAAGATTTGTTTCAAATATAGCCCAAATGCCAACCCAAACCCGAAAGAGATGGCGAAAAGAAATGTATTTGAAGACATGCATGTAACTTTACGTGCCACTAAAAGAGCTCAACCAAGATTGTAATGATCACCTAAGCCAAAAGATGGCGTCAGCGAGTAGAAAATGTCCAAATTCCCGACCACCTTTCAGGGTAATATTTTCAAAATAACTAACATTGGATAGATAAAATGAGAACTGAGGTATCCCTTGCCCTTAATGCACAATCTCCAAGTAATGTAAATGCAGTCCACGCAATTAATGGATTCATTTATTATTGATTGCTTTATCATAATAAGTATAGGAATACAGTTTGTCATTAAAACTTGTATTATAAACAATTAAGTACTGCCATCCTGAAGTAAAAGAAAATATACAATAAAATAAAATATCACATTAATTCGACACACTTTTTCAAAATTTGCAATCTTATTTTACATAGAAACTTTTTAAAACTGTATTTGAGAACAGTGTGATGTTTTTATCTTTTTTTTGTGAAAAAATCAATTTGGCCCAATCTCATCCCGACCCTCTGGCGGGCCCTAATTAATTTCAGTCAGAGACCCCTGGGTTACGTTAAAAATGTATACACAAATTTCACAGTCGTGAAAAATACTGTGTTCAAACAATTACGGAGAGTTAAGGAATGAACCGCTCACTGCATCCATTAGAAATAAATGTAAGCACTTATGACTTTAGACCGGGGTAAAATGGACCCATTTAAAATAATAGTTTCCCTTATTGAAGTAATTTGCAGTTTAGTGGTAAATCATACATATAACATTTTATAATGCAAACACATCCTTTTAACCAGGGTTGCACATTATGTTGATTGAGATCTACAGGTAGACTGTGATATACAGGTAAACTGCAGAGGCATAACTTACAAAACTACCGCTTTACGTGTCAGACTAACGCGTTTCTCCCCTTAAAAACGCCTACTTGATCTTGACTAGTATTTTAGTCAATGGAAGCGTTTTTTGTATGTGAATGAGCGTCTCCAATGATCACATTAATTTTCCTTTTGTTAAAAGTCTGCTACTTACGGTTTTAAACAAGCACATGTATTTGTTTTTTTTAAATATGTCTGGAGACACATTTTGTTTTCTGCGTAGAAATAGAGTGCGAGATAACATCTACCGATTTTTAATGTCAAAAGGATGGCATGCACGCAGAGGCAGTCCTGATCCATCACTGCAGACCATCATTTTTATCATTTCATCGATGTACAGCGCAGCCAGTCAAAAGATATTTTCAAGTCAGCCAATCACCAATCCCGTTACTTGATTGACTTACAGAGCAACCAGTCAGAGGAAGACAACATTTTGAGATTTTCTGTCAACAACGCTAAGCGCTAGGCCAGTCATCAAACAAGTTGAAAACAATTAGCGAATGACAATTGCTTACGTTGAAAAACCTAGAACAAATAAACAGTCACAGGCACTCAGAGAATGTGTGAATTGCTTTTCCAGGAAAACTTTCTGCCATCTTGCAATATCAGGTTACCTTGCATTGAACTTAAAATGTAAAAAAATGCACATGGCATTTATAGTGTAAATTACTTAAAAAAATGAAGTTCTGTTATGATTAAAATAAGGTTGTGGTTATTTACACCATATTAATTAATCGGGTGTTTTTGTGGTGGGCGATCATTCTGATTTGGTTATAGTCTAAGAAAGTGGCATGCTGAAAAAATCTGAGCACCCCTGCTTTTAACGATTAAAGATAATAACACACGTGCAAAAATGACCAATTTTAAAACTGCATATTTTCAAATATTTTTTCATTTGTCCAATTAACGAAGAGATGCTTGAAAAAAATCAACAAAACCAACACCAAAATAAGGATAAACTCCCTCACCCCTATCTTCCAATTTGCACACATGTTGTTCAATAATCAATATATGAGTCTAAATGACGCATAAAATTGAATAGCATTTTTATACATGATATCCTTGTTCTAGAGCTTTAACATTATTTTGGAAGACCAGCCCCCCTAATAGAAGGTTTTCTCAAAAAGAACAAACCGGGTCAAATTGACCCATGTTGTTTTTAACAGGAGGGTTAAACTGCACAGCCCATGGACAAATATTGGTGTATTTTCATGTTTGGAGATGTATGAACCTAAACAGTTAAAGATCATGATTTGCACCTTCATCGTAATGTGCTTGAAAAAACTAAAAAAAACTAAAAATGTTTATCTATAAACATATATATATATATATATATATATATATATATATATATATATATATATATATATATATATATATATATATATATATATATATATATATATATATATATATATATATATATATATATGCTGAGAAAGAGATGGATTAAAAAAGTAAAAAAGACAATCAAAGTATTGAATGTTATACTTATTTTTGTAAGCTATTTTTTTAAGTGTTGTTGTTTTATTGGACATTAAGAGGCCCAAAGAAGCAGTGAGCATGATACATATTTAAGTATGGGTGTGTGAGTGGGCCCTCCATTAAAACTGTTTTTCTTTTTGTTATGGCAAGAACACCTCAATGCTGCTTACACTTGCACATGTTGTGTGTGAAAAATGTGTGTGTGTGTGTGCGTGGGCTTGTCTCAAACATTTGTTTGAGTTGTGTTGATTGTAAATGTGGCAAAGGGGAATGGAAAATCTTCATTTACTTTAGTAGTCATTTTGTGGAATTAGCCTTATAATGCATGCTGTTGTACAGTTGGCTAATGGTATGTGTTGTGTGTACATAGCAAGTATTTCCAATGTTTTCGGGAGCAAAGTGGATGGGATTGCGCAAGGTTAAAAGGGTTATGCCAGTTTAAATATTTGTCGATTTCTAATTTTGATCGTCTCTACATTCATTTACAAGCCCTTCCTCCGATTTTAAAAAACAAAGAGTGCATCCGAAACAAACTAGTCAAAGCCTCATCTTGTCCATACTACAAATTTACAATTTAGCTTTGTGTAGTAAAGTATATAACATTGCCCATCGTTGGTTTAAACAACAGAAAGGGGGTGCACCAAGACAGGTAAATCTTTGGGAGGTATAAAAGATAAAGAAACTACCCCATGATAGGCAAAATCTGTGTGGTATAAACCTTTATTACAATTATTATCAAATGTAATACTCTACAATGCATTGAAATCAAAGAACAAAACTTTATCACAGGCCCAAGCATTCGCTAACACATACAAGTACGCTATACTGTAATTGTTCTTTTTATTTATGACCAATAACTACTATCTCCCTACCCATTCAGAATCCAGAACACAATGCAAATCCGTGAAGAGGTGAAAAGGTGAAAAGAAAACCTAGGTGTAGCGAGAGTTGGCTCTATAGCCGGTGTGCTGACTAGACATAGTGTGTAATTACTTTTAAATTTTTTACCCTAAAGTTTTGAGAAAATATTGAACAATTCTTCCAAATAGCAGTAAAAGCCACCTGTCTTGGTAAAGATCATAAAACATGAATACAACTGGCATAGTTGGTGTGGTAACACTGGTGTAACGATGGAGAAAAAGTAGACAATACTTGAAACTATACAGGTACAGTTGAGTTTAGCTTCTGTCTGCAAAAAGGAAATTGAAAATACTTTTAAAAAAATAACCTGCACTGTTTATCGTACGCCCCCAGTAATGTGTTGGTGTTTAATATGCCCACTAGCACCCATTTGATGAAATAATTTACAGGATTAAAATGGGTGAAAAAGGGGCACTCTTATGAGATGTATAAACTGAATTAAAAAGGAAATCCTGAGGATTTTTACACATTCAAATTACAGGTAGAGCATCAACATACTGCAAGGGGTGCAGAGCGAGAGAGTTTGTAAACGCTTTCAGGTCTTTATATACAATTGAAAACAATAATCACCATTCTGGTAAAAATTACACAACTAACGCTGTGCACCCCTATAGTGTGTTTGTGTAACACGAGCAGGAAATTAATAATAATAATAATAATAATGCATTTTATTTAAAAGCGCCTTTCAGGCCACCCAAGGACACTGTACAGACAGTGAAAATATACAATTTAAAAAGTTGTAAGCGAAATAATAAATAAAAACAAGACATAAAATCACAAAAACATAGGAAATGGAGAAGCTATGTGTTGTATTCCACACAATTTACCCCCCCAATGAAGATAAATGAAGAGATGACAGCAATCCGAGGCCTGGCGATAAACCTTTGCGCACCTTGGCGCACTTTGTTGGAGTAGGATCAGTACGAGGCCTCATTCCTATCGTACATGTGTTCACAACTACGCATATGTGCTTGAAAATGGCCCACCCATCCCCGAGTTAGGCTTAACCAGTCTTTATATGATGTGCCCTTTTTTGAGTGTATTTATTGGGCAGAGTTTGAGTCAGGTTCTGGCTTTTGGTGCCTCGCTTAAATGTGACAAAAAAAAAAAAAAAACAACAAAACAAAAAAAGTTTGAGAAAAGAAAGATAGGAAATCGCCACAGGTGAGAAATGGCAATTTCAGTGGCCCTAAAATGCTGCAAGTCCATTAACTTAAAGTTTTCCTGTTTTCATCACTTGTTCTTAGGCCAAGAGTTGTAGAATTAGTTATTCTTCCTTTTCTTCGTTTTCTTTTTTTTTCAACGCATGACCAAATATTCTTAAAGTTCAAATATATAGACCAATTATATAGCTAAAAAATTGAATATACTGTTGATGGAGCGGGAAAATTGCGTATGTGTGTGTTTGTGTGTGTGCATGATTTTGGGGTGTTTTCATGTCTGTGAGAGTTGTACACAATGACCACTGTTTGTTATAGTTGATTATAAGGTGTTATTTATTTATGTTTGCTCTATATTAAATCAGAACAAAGCGCTTCTCTATCATCATTTCTTTGTGCATTTATATATATATATACATATATATATATATATATATATATATATATATATATATATATATATATATATATATATATATATATATATATATATATATATTTGGTAAAAAAAAAACAATGGGTGGTGTTGGTGGTTGGGTGCAAATACAGATGCCTGTTGTTATATTTCTGAAGCGCCAAACGCCTTACATTAATGTTGAATCTAAACGCAAATCAAAACACGTAAAAAAAAAAAAACAACCTCCATCACCTTTGGAGGTGGGGGGAGGGGGTGGCTTTCGTTTGTCAATGTCATTGAAAGTGTTGTAACATTTGTATGAATAAATTTTTGTAAACAACATCCTCCAATTACTGTCCAATCATTGAATAGTAAAATAATGGCGAAGAATGATATTGAATTCACACAAATGTGCACACATACACGCACTCATAAGCCGACAAATAATAACTGCTAGAATTTGATGTCTCGCCTGTGAAATGCAAAGCTTTGAATGTACTCACTCAATATCAAAGCACACTGAAGAAAAACATGGTAAGTAAGGTAGAAAGAGTACAAAAAACAGAAAATGTGTTGTTTTGGTGCCACTCCTGTCCCCAACATTCAAATAGCTGACTACAATTTCTGTTACTTGCTATTCATAAAAAACATCCGTCAATCCATTTTTTGCAGTGCTTGGACTCACTAGGGTCGCTGAGGTGCTTGATCTCACTTATCTCCAGGCAATGGGAATGTGAAACCCTGAACTTGTTGCCAGCCAGTTGCTGGGCACAGAGAGACTTACAACCATTCACACACTCGATTAATTTTTTTCATTTTCTGGGGTGTGGAAAGAAACTGGACGGCCTTGAAAATCCCCATGCAAAATAGCCACCCCTGCTCTATGGGATTTCACTAAGTCTTCAATCGCCTGCTTCGGCATCTCCCTACCAGTTCCTCATACTAGGCTCTATTTCTTTCAAGAGCCTCCTCTGTCCTGTCTTCCCAGGAACAGTCGATTCCGGCAGGACCACTTGCCTTGTTGTTTCTGACACAAGGACGATGTCAGGCCTGGGTGTAGTCACCTCGATGTTCTCTGGAAACTTTTCCCCCGGTCGACTTTCAATTGTCAGTCTTGTGCTGTTGCCAGAAGAACACCTACTTTACCCTGATGCTGGTGTTGTTTCTACCCAACTCTGACTAAGGCGATCTACTGCCTTGTTGGCTGTTGTTGTTTGCTGGTGGAATTCCCAATGAGGATTGCTTCGGCGATCACTTGCAGCACTTGGTCATGACGCCAGCGGTATCTCTCTCCCAGTGCTCGAGGGCAGCAGCCCAGGATGGGCTCTGGCGATCCGACCCTTTGGCAGAGTGAGCACAGTGGGTTCTGTCCCAGGCCCCAGCGGTGATGGTTGGATTGGCTTGATAAGACGTCAAACACCGACTGGATGAGGAACTTGATCTGGAGTGGCTCAGATTACCATACCTCTGTCCACAAATTCTTACGGCAAGCTGCCCCTTCCCAACAGGTCCACGCCCCCTGCTGCCTCATTCCTACTATCCTACTGTAGCGCACTTCCTCCACCCCTGCCCGAACCTCTGTCTCGATAAGCAGATGCTTTTCCTTTTCATCAACATTAACGTACGAAACTCTTGGGATATTCCAACTTCCTGCTCTTCCTCTTGCCACTGCTCCCACCAGCTCACTATGACGTAGCCAGGACTCAGCCTCGTCGACTGCCTGTTGAGTGCAGCACTTCCTGCTGGTCCTCAACCTGTATGCCATCCGAGAAAACTCTGCCGTCACTCGAGTCTCTGTACAGCAGCACCTCTCTTGCTCGGGTATCCATAAAGTCTTCCTTCAGACTGCTGAAGAACAAAATCAATTAGCTGTTCCTCCCGTACTGTGCAATGCTGCCAAAGGCTTGTTGAAGGCCCAGCCACTGCCTCGAAAATGCAATTGCCGAGGGGGTCGAGGCAAGATGCCATGTTGGTTAACCCAGGTTTTAAACTTCCCTGGTAGCTCTGCAGTTCAGGAGTGTTTTCGCATCAGATTTATTTAATACCCCATGAATAAAATAACTAAAAGATTTAGAAAAAACTAGTACGGATAAAGGTAGCCAGCTTTTTAATTTTTTTTGTTTTGTTTTATTTTGATCATTATATTTTCATCGTTTTTTTAAGTGAGCCGCGTTAAAACGTCTGACAGGCCATAGTTTGCACACTCTTAAACTAGAGTAGGGTTAATTTAAACCAGTGGTCTGCAACCTTTTCGGTACCACAGACTCCTTTAATGCCAAACAATATTTTAGCTATCCTCCAATACTAACATTAGTAATTTTAACAACCACAATAACAATAATGATAATAACAGGCCTGGATTAACTAGATAGATAGATAGATAGATACTTTATTCATCCCCGTAGGGAAATTCACACTTCCAGCAGTCTACCCCGTTGTTTATTAACAGATGAACATGATGCCCTAGGGGTGCTTGTAGCGAAGTGGATGACGTCACACCAGTCCAAAAAATCGACATCCCTGCGGCAGATGGAAAACTTTTCTTTGTGAAAATCCAGGGATACACCACCTCGTGTTAGCAAGTCCGCCTCCTCTCCAATTCCCCCCGGCTTTCGTGTCTCTGTTTAGCGGTGTTGAAGCCGGATTGCTCCGGGTAGCTCCGGGTGGCTACAAGTTAGCGTCCGGAATGCTAAACGTGAGCCACGTTTCCGCAAAACACAGCAACTGCGCTCCCTGTGCGCTTCGATGTTTTCCACCAGCACTCGATGATCTTATTTGGTCGTGAGTTCGCATTTACCATGATTACGGATGGTACCGAAGACTATGTAATCTCTTGAGTACTAGGGACTTAGATGGCGTAGGAATAGGTATCATATTTTATGTCAAAGAACACTGCATTTATATAGTGCTTTTCAAGTCACTGAAGACTTCCGTTTTACAATGTGCTTCACACTTACCTGTACACACACAGACACACATCGACAGCGTTCTTAGCCTTGCCAGACCTACCTGCTTATCAACGTCATTAGGCGTTCAGACACTTTGACATTTAACTCTTGACTGTGAAGTCCCAAAACGAGCACCCTACCTCCTGAGCTACTGTCGCCCCAATACTGGTACAAATGAGGAACTAGAATCCTATGAACTCTCCTTTGTAGGTGTCCAGTATCAAAAACAGAAAAAAATAATAAACCTGGTACCGGTCTGGTTGCTGAATACTAATTTAAACAACATTTTTGGTTGAACAAGAAGTGATACAAACAAAATGTCTTATCAGAAACCCTACCTAAAATTCAAATCTGGAAGAAAGAAAGTCTTTCAAAAACATTGACTGCTTCATGGACCGAACAACCAAAATCCCATCAGAAATGAAATATCCAAAGCACTGACTGAAGCCTTGATTCCGTTGACTCAAACATCCACCACTCATTCCCTCCACACAGAAGAAAATCGACTTATCAAAAGACTGAATAAGCCCCCCCCCAAAAAAAACAAAAAACAAAAAAAAAAACACAAAGCAAAAAACAAACAAACAATGGAATGGCTTTGGCTCATTTAAAATGAACCTTTTTTATATGTAACGAGACAAAACTCGAACGCACCTGAGCAGCTCAAAGACATCTCCCCCATGTCCTCCTCTCCGGCCTTGGCGGTGCAGCAGGGCCCTGTGGGAGCAGAGAAAGGGTGGGGTGACACCGTGTTTGTGATCGGATCCATGTGTGTGAGTGAGTGTGTGTATAAAGCAGAGCGCAACTAACCCAATCAGGGACATGTTGCATGGCAACGCTGCACACAAAGGGGACACGGTTATGTATACGCACGTGCCGACATGTTTCTACACAATAAGAAGAGAATAAGGGCGTGCACACTCTTGGAGTGTTGCCTTTGACCTCGACGGGACTGGGGGGGGGGTTCCTAGGTCTTCCGTAGCGAGCAAAAGGGCCCATGGAAGACATTGGGAGGAAAACGAATTAACTCGCACACGGACATCTTTGTAGGGGAAGTATGAGCAGTTGACAGATTGTCGCTTGTCAAGGTTTTTGCTTCCTGTCTGATGCATGGGATCTTTCGCCTTCTTTATTCGTCGGAAGGAGGTGTTTACGCACGACACTCTTTTCGACTTGACACAAAAGCCGATAAAGAATGTTGTCCCCTTGTGTCCCTTGTTTATGCGAGCACATCTTTCTTGTGAGCAGAAAACAGGGTTAGGATACGCGGCAAGAACTGAAGATTAGGGAAAAACATGCGGTAAAACAGTGGTCGGCAACCTTTTCTGTGCCACGGACTGGCAATGCTGTTTAGGCCTGGTCCAATCATAACATTAGTAATAATAATAATGGCAGTGTTCATTTTACCTCTAAAAAGTGATAGGTCCCGGTGACTCGCATGCTCAAAAATCTATGGGTCCCAACAGAGATCTACGGGTCCCCAAAATTTAGTGTTATCAAGGTTTAAATTGTAAATCGCGACAAATATACAATATAAATCTATATATTCATTCAGTTTTAATCATTACAGTTTATGATTTTTCAGTTCACAACAATATTGAACATTATACAAAATAATATTGCTAAAATATTAATCTATATTTTAATTCAGTTTTAATTATCACACTTAATTGGTAATACAAAGCAGTTATCACTTCAGATTTTTCAGTTCACAAAATTATTGTACATTATCCAAAATAACATCATCCTTCTCATAGCGTAACCAGAATATAATTTAGTCCATTTTGGAAAAAAAGTCGTTTTCTTGCTAGGAGAATTATTTTGTTTATTTTCTTTCGTCAAATCGTTCGCTTCAACACACGTGTTTTCCTTGCCTCCGGGATCTTCCGGAGAATTTCTCCGCCGTTTTTTCGTGCCAGAATTATTGCCGTTGTTATCACTTTCTGCATTATGTTTCGACTTATTACTGACACTGAAGAAACTACCAATTTTGTGTTGATTTGCACCTAATACTAACTGTTTTTTCGGAGGCATACTCGACGACAACCACAACAACAATGACGTAATCTCGAAGCAACGAGATCTCGTTTGCCGAGATCGTTGTGCAGACGAAAACTCGAACCGCGAGACCAAAACAACAATGGCGCATCTGCCTGATGAAAGTTTGGAGTGCGGTAAATCTTTGTTTAAAAAAAGGAATCGGGTAATAATGACAATTTTGTGTCAAAAAAGTTGCATCCCGGGGACGCACGTTGATTTGACACTATGCGTCCCCCAGCAAAAATGATGCGAGAGATCCGGCTTCCTATTCCCAGCATATTATTTTATTAAATGATTATTTTTCAGTATACAGTACACGTTACTTATACAAGCCTTAAACACATTTATATAAACCTTGAACATACATTCCATACAAAATATAGCACTGAAGCAACTTACAGAAAATTCAACTACGAACGATCCTCCAGAACGTATCTCAGTTGTAAGTAGGGTACCGTCTTAATGAATAGGGGGAGCTGCTGAGGTTCTGGCCAGATGAGGATCAGGATTTGAACTAAAGGCATCTCCTCATGAGCTGAAATTGATGTCTTTTGTCTCTCATTGTGTGTTTCATTCAAAGATGTAAGGTGATAGACCTAAGACTTTCCCATAATGCTCAATTATAAGCATGTACAACGTGGCACGGTGAGTAAAAATAGTGTGCAGAGAGATAGCATTGAATGTATTTCCCTATGTTATCTACAAACCCAGTGCTAAGGATTCTGCATAGGCACCGCCACAGTCTGAGTTTGATTCTCTTCGCATCCAATGCTGAGCAAATTTGTTCAGCTGTACATGTCAACTAATCAATAATTACCCAAATACTACCGTAAAACTAGTTTGTAACGCACATGAAAAATGCATGTACACATAAATAAATATGGTATAATCCAAAAATGAAGCAACTATTTTTTCTTTCTGTGCAGCGAGTTGTTGCCGGCCACTGGCAGTAGAACAAGAAAAGCGAAAAAAAATAAAATCTTAATTTTTCTGTTTCAGAGTGCGGATCAATCAGCTCAGATTAGGTATTATCTTTTACCACATATATTTGCTTTATTCTTGCTCAATGCAATCAGTTATACACAGCACAGTGTGGCGGCAGGATGTCGGACCTACGTGGGGATTCCATGATGTTTAAGATATACAAATTTCTTGACGTAGGATTTTTTTTCATAAAAATTAACATAGGTATGATTGGTCACGTATTTTTGCCTGGTATTTAAATCAATATTTTTTTCGTATTACTAGGAGATATTAAAAAATATTATACTCTGTCCCTTTTAATAATTAAAAAAAGCCAAAAACATTTTTTATAATTAAATACTAAATTAGTTTATGACTTTTTTCAACTTCTAAAACTGAAATCTTTGCTGAACCCATAGTTTGTTTTAATTCTTTTTTGAAAGTCAAATCAAGTTTTTCATTTTGGTTTGGGTTATTTCTAAACTTTCACTTGTTTTTGTCAATGAAAATGTAATTTCCGTTTTAATTTAAGTTGTTTCAGAAACTGACATTAGTTTGGTAGGAAACACGTTTGAAAATTGGACTGATTGACTGAACTAGCAGTGCTAGTGCTAATTGGTGTTTTAATCCTTGGACCCGTCTTGAGTTTTTATGCTTCTAATACTTTTGTTGATAAATAAAACAAACACAAGTGCATACTGTATTTGCACTTCACCGTAGAATCGACAGTGTGTATTCCAACTAAGTGGTTTATAATCCAGCCGATTAACAGTTTGCTATGTACCAGGGAAGACAGGTTCAGGCTGTGCCATACATGTCATCATGAACATATAACATTCATATTATATTAAATTCCTGTGGTGAGGGGCCCTCTCCCTCTGGGAGATCGGTGGGAATCCTCCCACAGTGGTCCGCTGCGTGTCGTAAGAGGCGACTAAAGTGGAGGGAGTGAGGGGACTGGGGATCCTCTCCTGGTAAAGAGGTGAAAATGTCAGAGTTGAATAAGGCAGAAAAGGAGAGAGTTTAAAGAGAGATTAGGGGAAGAGAATGAACCGATTAGTAAAAGAAGTGTGGAAATGGAATGGAAGTGGTTTAAAGAGGCAGTGTTGGGTGCGAAGGAAGTGTGTGGAATGAGAAAAGTTGGTCGAGGTATTATGAATGGAAGTGAATAATGGAATGATGAGGTCTCAGAGGCTGTGACAGAGAAGAGACGTGCCTTTGAGGAGTGGCTCCAAGATAAGAGTGGAGATGCGTATGAAAGTGAAAAAAAGGTTGGTAAAAGCGGTAGTGGAAGCAGCGAGAAGGAAAGCAAATGATGAATAATGTCAGAAAATAGGAGTGAACTTTGAGGAAAGGAGAAAAGTGTTCTGGAAAGAAGTGAAAAGAGTAAGAAAGAGCGAGTCTGGAAAGGAAGATAAAGTGAAAGATAGGGATGGAAGATTGCTGGATAGTGGTAGTGCAGTCAGGACGAGATGGGCAGAGTATTTTGAGGAGATATTGAATGCGGAGGATCGGAGAGAAGTGAGAGTTGAGGTGATCGGTGGTATGGGGAGAATGCCAGTGTTGGGTGATTTAAATGTGAAGCCTGTGGAAACATGGGAGGTGCAAGAGGCAGTGAAAGAAATTAAAGGGGGAAGGCACCTGGGTTGGATGGTTGTACTGCTGAATGCTTGAAAAAGATGGCACTGCTATGATTGGCTGGTTAGTACGCTTATTGAATGTATGCTTTTTAAGTGGTGTGGTTCCTGTTGATTGGTGTAGTGCATGTGTGGTGCCATTGTATAAGGGTGAAGGTGATAAGTATGAATGTAGCAATTCGAGAGGTATTAGTTTGTTGTCCGTGCCGGGTAAGCTGTACGGAAGAGTCTAGATTAAGAAAGTGAGAGGAAGAATGGAAAAGGGGGTGATAGAGGAGCAGAGTGGTTTCAGGAAAGGAACATGTGTGGATCAGGTGTACGCAGTACGACAGGTGTGTGAGAAATATTTGGCAAAAGGTAAGGATGTTTATTTGGCTTTCATGGACTTGGAAAATGCGTATGACAGAGTTGATAGAGAGGCGTTGTGGCAGGTGAGGGTAATGTATGGAGTGGGTGGAAAGTTGTTGGAAGCATTGAAGAGTTTTTATGTGAACAGCAGAGCATGTGTAAGAGTAGGGAATGAGACAAGTGAGTGGTTCCCTGTGTTGACTGGTGTGAGACACGGCTGTGTGATGTTACCATGGCTGTTTAACGTGTACATGGATGGTGTGGTGAGAGAAGTGAATGCAAGAGTATTTGGCAGAGGTGTAGAGATTATTGATAACAGTGGAACGGTGTGGCAGGTAAGTCAGTTGTTGTTTGCAGATGACGCAGTGCTTGTGGCTGATTCTGAGGAGACATTGAGAATATTGGTAATGGAGTTTGGAAGAGTGGATGATAGGCGTATGTATGAATATTGGCAAGAGTAAGGTGATGAAGTGTTCACGTAATGGGAGTGGGCATGGCGATGGAAATAAGGTTGAATGGACAGGTGATGGAAGAAGTTAAAACCTTTAGGTACTTGGGCTGTGATGTGGCTGCAGTTGGTGGAATGAAGTGCGAGGTATTGTACAGAGTGAATCAAGGAATCAAAGTTTTGGGTGCTTTGAGGAGAGTGATGAGTATGAGTATAGGTGTAAAGAGAGGACTGTATGAGAGTGTGGTTGTACCGACTGTGTTGTATGGTGCAGAGACTTGGAGCCTGAACGCAGATTTGAGAAAGAAATTAAATGTTTTTGAGATGAAGTGTTTGAAGAGTAAGTTAGGAGTGACAAGATTGGATGGATAGAGGCGCCGTTAGCTCAGGAGGTAGAGCGCTCGTCTTGGGATCAAGAGATCGCAGGTTATATGTTATATGTCGAAGTGTCCTTGGGCAAGACACTGAATCCCTAATGACCCCCAATAAGCAGGTCGGTGCCTTGCATGGCTGCATGGCCGGTATTGGTGTGTGAGTGTGTGTGTGAATGGGTAAGTGTGTGTAAAGCGCTTTGGGAAGTCTTCATTAACTTGAAAAGTGCTATATAAATGCAGACCATTTAGATTCAGATTCAGATCTACTTTATTGTCATTCTAGTACACGTGTATACAGAACGAAATGTCGATACATCTGACCCGCACAGTTTCCTTGAATGTACAGAAATAAATAAAATGTTGTATTGAGTTGGAGTATTGAGTACTAATAATATACTAAATAATTATGGCTATGTATAGTATTTTACAGTAGCGGAAATAGTGCAAGAGGAGCAGCCAACCAGATGTGCAAAATGGGCAGTCAGGTAAACAAGTCAGGTAAACAGTAACAATAACACTGTAACAATAACGCTGTAAGTACAATAGTCCAGAGAAACAGATGTGCAAGTAGTGGCTAGCTCTAAAGAACTGCCAGTAGTGCAAAAAGTCAAACAAAACCAACAGATGTACAGATTAGCAGCAGTTAGATTTACTATGTGTTTGATTGACCGTTTAAAAGTCTAATGGCCAGGGGGACAAGACTATTGTGGAACCTGGTGGTCCTGCACCGCACACTGCAGTACCTCTTCCGAGAGGCTAGCAAAGTGAACAGTCCATGATGGGGGTGAGAGGGGTCCCTGATAATGTTCTTAGCTTGGGATAGGCAGCGCTTCTGGCCAATGTCCTGAATGGAGGGGAGAGAAGTTCCGATGATTTTCTCTGCTGTCCTCGTCACCCTCCTCACACTACCCCAGTCGGAAGCGCTGCAGCCTCCACACCACACAGAGATACAGCTGGTCAGGATACTCTCTATGGTGCCCCTGTAGAATGTGATGAGGTAGGGTGGGGGCAGGTGGGCTCTCCTCATCCTCCGCAGGAAGTACAGGCGCTGCTGTGCCCTCTTAACCAGTGATGCAGTGTTCACGGACCAGGTGAGTTTGTTTGTGATGTGCACCCCTAGGAACTTGATGCTGCTGACAACCTCCACAGCCTTGTTGTTGATGAAAAGTGGGGCATGGTTGGGCTGGTTTACCATTTAGAAGTGAAAATATGAGAGACAAAACTGTAGTAGTGGAACTGAGCAAGCGTGTTGATAAGAGTACTCGGTTGGTTTGGACACATGGAGAGGATGAAATGATCTGCATTTATATAGCGCTTTTCAAGTCAATGACTTCCCAAAGCGCTTTACAGTGTGCTTCACATTTCCCAATAGCGGCCGTGATCTGTGCAGCCATGTAAGGCGCTAACCTGCTTATTGGGGGTAATTGGGGGTTCAATGTCTTACCCAAGGACACTTCGACATGTAACACGGACAAGCCGGGATTCGAACTGGGATCCCTTAATCCTAAAACGATCGCTCTACCTCCTGAGCTACTGCCGCCCGGAGAGAATGGATGAGGAGCGAATGTTGAAGAGGATCTACAGAGCATAAGTCAATGGAAGGAGACCAAGAGGAAGGCCGCGATCGATGAGGAAAGAGGTCTAAATGTAGTGGAAGCGAGAGCTCTTGTTGGTGATAGGAATGAGTGGAGAGGTGTTGTGAAAGGAAAGTGGGATGTTTGGACGCCTTCTAAGGGATGTGGCGATTTTAGGTGAATGGCAGGGCACCTCTATGATGCGGCAGGGGTAAACCAGTAAAAGGTGTCGGGCCCTGCTGTTGAACAGAAGAGTGTGTTGTGTCACCATGACCCTAGTGCCGCATTTTTGCGTCCTGTTTCATCTGGAGGGCCTAGAGCATGACCCACTTGGGTGTTGAGGTGCTTAACTTGTTTGGGTTTTTGGGCATTTGGGTTGGCTATGGTCAATTTTTTTGTGTTTTTTGCTGCTTTTTCCTTTTTTTCTTTTCTTTGTTTTTGTATATGTATTTGTCTTGCTGTCGGTCACTCCCCCTCAAGGGATATGACCAAGGTAGATAGATAGATAGATAGATAGATAGATAGATAGATAGATAGATAGATAGATAGATAGATAGATAGATAGATAGATAGATAGATAGATAGATAGATAGATAGATAGATAGATAGATAGATAGATAGATAGATAGATAGATAGATAGATAGATGGATGGATGGATGGATGGATGGATGGATGGATGGATGGATGGATGGATAGATAGATAGATAGATAGATAGATAGATAGATAGATAGATAGATAGATAGATAGATAGATAGATAGATAGATAGATAGATAGATAGATAGATAGATAGATAGATAGATAGACAGATTTTATATTAAATGGTTATATTTAAGCGATGGAAATAACAGTTTTCTTTTCTATGATAAAGTCAATATATTTTGCTTTATTTCTCTCTCAATCATAATTAGTAAGATGTAGGTTCATTCAGTTGTAAATCTGACCATGCCTCACCAGACATGAAACTCACTACAAGTAAAATACGAATTAATGTACATCACACACACTTCTCAGTGAGAACCGTTTTTTTTTTGGGAGTGAAAAAAGACCACGGTTCACAAAAGGAAATAGACGAAGATTAATTCAGCAATGCTATTGTTCACGTGTCAACTGGAAGAGGGCAAACGTATTCGCATGTTGGTAAAACACGTCTTTCAATGATGAAGGTCAATATAAATAAATGTGACTCAGCTTGACCCATGTTTGTTCTGCTTGTTTTCTTCCCATGTAGTTTGTCTGTAGTGGCTGCTTCACACAGACAGAAACAACAAAAGTGTAACTAATAACTTTCAAAGCCATAAACCAACTAGCCATGTGGTGTCGGTGGCATGTTTTGAATGGAGATCCAGACGGTTAGAGTAAAAAGGGAAATGAAAGTAACACAGCTGTGAGAAACTCGCTGAGGGTGTTAGAATTAGCGTAGTTTTCACCTTTTGTCGGCATGTTGCTGCCAGAAGGTTAACTTGCTGTACTACTCAGGGGTGTTTTATGACTCCTGCTCTGTTGCTGCAAGCTAGCACGAATGAGCAGTTTCAAACCCTGCACTTTTCTTTTCCATTTATTTATTTATTTATTTATTTATTTATTTATTTTTTTCAAATTTGACACTTTTAGCAAATGTGACATGGTTATTTCCTTGCATTTACGGTGCAGAATGCCAATTTGTTTATTGTTTTTTTGATTGAAACATCTCATTTAAAATAAAATGTGACATGGTTATTTCCTTGCATTTACGGTGCAGAATGCCAATTTGTTTATTGTTTTTTTGATTGAAACTTCTCATTTTCAATCCGCATTTATGCAATAAAATCTAGTTTTAAACAGTTCACGGCTCCCTTAACTGCCACTGCGCTGTGCAAAAATGGGACGGAATCCATCACGCAGATCCACCGCAAAGAAAAAGAAACAAAAGACAATAACAGGTGTGTCAATAATTCACCTTTTGTTTATTTTGGAACTCACATAACAATAAACACCGCATCTCATACGAGCGGATTTCAAAATGTTGTAGTTACTACTGTAAAACAAGCAGTGGCGCTTATTCTTATAGCTACATCTAGAGGTAGTTAACAATACTTACATTCAATTACACCACAGATGGATACTTTTCAGTAAGGTAGAAGCCAGGCCCAAACCCGACTGTAATGATTTACATTTTAGGTCCGAACCAACCTGAATCTCGGGCCGGGCTCAGGCCCAAGATCTTACCTCTAGTTTGCAAGCTCTCAGGACTGCACAAGCAAAGAAATATGAAGACTTCATCGCTTCCACAGTTTGGTGTAGACCCTTTTTAAATTTATTTTATTATATGGCGATTTTAAGCAGTTATGGGGGGTAGGCTTCAATGTAAGTATATACATTAATTTGTGACTAGATAGTTACTTTCAGGGCGGCACAGCGACTGAGTGGTTAGTGTGTCCGTGGCACAGTTCTGAGGTCACATGATAAAATCCAACAACAAGCCTTCCTGTGCGGTGTTTACATGTTCTTCACGTGCTTGCGTGGGTTTCCTCCCGGCACTCCGGTTTCCTCCCACATTCCAAAAACATGCATGTCAGGTTAATTGAACAAGCAAGTGAATTGTCTGTCTCTGTGTGCCCTGCAACTGGCTGGCAACCGGTTCAGGGTGTCCAGTGTCCACTTCCCGAAGATACCTGGGATAGGCTCCAGCACCCTATGCGGCCCTACTGAGGATAAGCGGTGCAGATAATGGATGGAAGGGATAGTTACTTATAAAGTCACTACTTTTGGGTGTCAGCAATCTGGGGTTGACACAATGTTTTTTCTTTAAATAAAGTAACAAGTGACTGTAACTAATCAGTTTTTTTTTTTCTTCTGAAATGCCCCCACCACTGCTTTGACGGTAAGGGGCGAGTTTAAATCCCTATTGGTGCCTTGAGGTACCTCTTCATCATGTGGCTGGCAGACAGGAGGTTGTTTTAGGAAAGGGAGGAGGGGGCAGAAACACCCATCAGTCTTTGTGTGTGATGCGGCCAATGTGTGGAGTACGCGTGTGTGTTTAACTCATTAATTCATCAACAAGGCTGCGTTTAGGCTTTGGACAAACACGCTGTCATGGAAATAGAAAAATCATGCCATAATCACAGAGAGGCATAATTTATTGTTTGGATATGTTGCAAAACAGAATAAAGTCTGTCAAGCAAATGCCCTTGACATTAATAACAATAATGGATTTCATTTTTGCATTCTCAGATGCATTATTCATGCACGTATTCACACTGAACTTGCGATAGACTACATATGTAGCTACAGATGCCCCGCATGACTGAAACGTGGCTGCCAGTTCGCGCCTCACTCTGGCCCCCACTGAATATTCGCACCATTCGTGAGTTGCAATGGATGGTGGATTTGTGAAGTGATTTGCTCAAGGACATGATTCATGACAAAGAGATAGCTGGATTTGAACAGGCAACCTCTCGTTACTCGTTATACATTCTGCAGTGACGTGCAGTCAGGGGAGGCAGGTGATACAAGTGCCTCACCTGTCATCATGAAAATATGAAATTGAAAATATATTTAATTGTTATTCCTATTCAGCATTAAAGTTTCTTATTTAAGGTTGCAATCTCTGGATTTTCTTTTTCAAAATCACAGAATTTTCACATTATGAATATTATTAATACAATTAGTATGTCATGTAAAACAGTGTCTGTTGATGCAGAGTTAGGCAGACAATTCTCTTGCCTCAGGGCAGGGGGCGATAGTGAGATCAGTATTTCTGATTCAGCGCACACCTAGTAGTTAGCAAGCTAACAGCAAGTCAAGCCATCCAGTACATGGCGGCCTTATCGTAATATTAAATACACTGTGAACTTTTGAATTGAATGAATGCATGATCTTTTTTCCCTCCAAAAACTGAAAAGGTTCGATATAGTTTCAGTATTTTTGATTAATTTTTGAAACTTGGAATATTCATCCTAAAAATAAAATAAAATAAACATCTTTATTTAAGTTTAAATCTTATTGTGTTTGGATGCAAATACTGTCATTTAGGTTTCTTACATTCAAATTGCCTCAAGCAAGTTGCAAAATTGTCGGGCTTGTTTGTGTAATCCGTTTACTTGGGATTTTTTTATCTTCTTTGATTGCCATATCAATCTGAAATTTGGAATTTGAGTACAAGACTGATTGAATGTTAACTTTTTCAAATAATAGATATAATATCGTGAACCCAATTAAAGACACTATAAACGTAACAAATACATTACAAAATGATCATATAAATAAAGAAATGTTTTTCAGAAGTCTTTATTTTCAATAGACACAAAAGAAAAAATTATTTGATAAAAAAATCCCCATAAAATGAACATTTCACGAAATAATTGGGTATTACTCGAGAGGCTGTCGTGCACTTTCTGGACATATTTTTAACATAATACTTGTTTTTTTTTTAATCAATGTTCACTATGTTTTGTGTATTGTTACCCAATGCTAAATCTATTGAACCCTGGTCATCCTTAAAGCAGCATTACCATTTGTGAGGCCCCTTCTCAAGGTTTCTTATTTTCCTCATGCGAAGAGTTTGGAGCTTTTCCTTGCCTCCATGTTGGTTTAAGATTAGGGGATGGTGTAATTTTAACCTGTGCAGTTCTTGGGACTTTTTGTGATTAGGGGCTATCCAAATAAATTTGACTTGACTTGATTTGAGTGACTAATCGGTAAGAACGGTAGATTTCATAAAGGGCCGGTTAATGTCAAGGTGGAATTTGGAATTTGAACATGCATGTTTCACTCCGGGGGGCACGGCGGCGCAGTGGTTTGCGCATGTGTGGCGCAGTTCTGAGGTCATGAGATCAAACCTCTTGTGTGGAGTTTGCATGTTCTCCCCGTGCTTGCGTGGGTTTCCTCTGGGCACTCCGGTCTCCTCCCACAATCCAAAAACATGCATGTCAGGTTAATTGGCCGGTCTGAATTGTCCCTAGGTGTGCATGAGCGAGCGAGTGAGTTTTCTGTCTCTGTGTGCCCCTCGACTGGCTGGCAACCGGTTCAGGGTGTCCCCTGCCCACCGCCCGAAGATAGCTGGGATGGGCTCCAGCACCCCCGCGACCCTACTGAGGATAAGCGGTGCAGGTAATGGATGGATGAATGGATGTTTCACTCTAACCTAATGCGTGCATTGATTCTCAAGTCAGCGATTTGGCCATATCCACCGCAACATACGAATCAGGTACAATGGAAGACAGAAATATGCTAGGTGGAGCCGAAAATGCCAGGAAAAGAAAAAGAAAGACGTTAAAAGAAGGACTGTTATTATTCATTTCACTCATCTTGCACTTTTTGCCTGTCATCTGTGTGTTGCCGTGTGTCTTGTGCTGCATGTTTGCTGAATTTAGCAGTTAGGTAGCTCCTCTCACTTAAATAAGCTCGTAGTGATGGGAATTCCATCTCTTATTTCCAGAAGCGGCTGTCTTGCTTCGGCTAACTAAAAAGAAACGGCTCTTTCGGCTTCAAAAAAACGCTTACGGTTGTTTTTATTGCTATTATCCATCTGTTATTTTTTTATGTAACAATATGTACAAATAAAGCTAAAAAAATAAAAAACAACAATTAATAAAGAAACAACCAAATAAATAACTAAAATGAAGGCAAAAAGAGAGAGAAAAACGAAAAGAAACAATAATAGAGGATGAAAAAAGCAGTAAAACTCTCGAAGATTCAAAATAATACAAGGAATATCAGAAAAAGAAGGGAGAAGCAGGAAAAATAAGACATACAGTAAATATGCTCAAAAAAAGATTAGGAAAAAAAGAAAATAAATGAAAAAGAAGAAAAAGGCAGGTCCTCTCACCATATAACTTCCTAACAGAGTCCTACCATTTCATTGGGCTGGAATATAAGTTCTTGTTGATCCTTTCCTGTACTCGGGTTGCACGTGGGCGTAGCTGCTCTGCTTTAAAATGTGTAAAAACTAAGCTAAGAATCTCACTGTTTTCATGCTGATGTACGCTTAAAGGAAACTCTCAAGTACATAGACAATGACATTGTCATCAACAAAGTTGCAGAGAACAATGCTTTGCTTAGGAGGATTTTGATGTCAAGTAGCCTACTAAAAATGTGTGCAGTGAAGTTATTTTATGATCGTAAGATATAAGTTTAGTGTAAAGTCTAACAATATGTTGAGAAAGCAATGTGTTTTTCCTACATGAAGCGCAACGGATTATAAAACGCATGCAACTTGGCCACAGTAAGAGCCATTGTTTGTTTGGGGAAACAAACTCGGATTGCAGTAGTGAGGGCACTCAGACTTTATCACTAGAACACCAGTAGATCAGATGCCATATGAAAAGGGATTAACGCTTATTTCGTTATGACACACTATTTTTACTTACAGTGCCAGAAACACTGATTTACATCAAAAACCTCTTAGTTTAATATGAGTACCGGTACATATGTAAAACAGTTTGTATAATATTTTGTTGAAATATTTTCCGTTTTCTGTTTATGTCTTTTGTAACGTTGACTAGTTTAACCTATCAGAATGCACTATGTAAATAAGTATTCCTGGCACCGTGAGAAAAATAGTGTGATTATGAAATGAGCTCTAATGCCTTGAGGTAGAGTGTCACCTCCACAATTCGGATTCGAATCCCATTGCATTTAATGTTTTGCAATTTGGTCCATAATAATTTATTGAGTGAGCAGTTATTGGTCAAATACCGAAAAATATGTTGGGACTTTTAAAATTATGCACACTTACCTCTATAGATGCTGTATACACAATGGCTACACACGAGTCGCACCCTCAAATCTCTGGCCAATTTGGGGTTTTACGGTACGAATTATAGTTCGCAAAATGCGGAACTTAAAATTAAAAAATACATCGACTGAAATAATTTGAAAAATATAATTACATTAAACTATTAATAAACTATGTGCAAAAATCTATCAACCTTAAAGAATGCTTTCTCCAAGGAGAAGAAAGGTAAAGTGAAAACAATACACGATTCTTTGTGTATGATACAATGATGAATTAAGATCATCTCAGGGGACACAGAAAACCTTCTTGGGGGGAAAATGGGGCCCACACGCTTAAACCTTGATGTAGGTGAGTTTATAGAAATAAATACCCCTTTACTGTCTTTTTGGTCATTACTTAGGTTATGTTGCCTGTTGACCAACTATATTCACAAAAGTAATTAATTTCTCCAATGAACTAATATAAATATTAAATCTAAGTAGTAGTTGAATATTTTAACAACCTATTAGTGATTAAATTCTTGTGATATTGTTATTTTTTTTTTTCCAGCTCAGCGCCGCTGCTCTATTATTCTCTGAAGAATGGAGCAGAGGGGGGTCACGTCTGGGGTTGGTCTGGTTTCCGCAAGTGAAGGCGGGGCCATGTGTGGGGGCTTGTGTGGGGGTTTGGGTGGGGTCCTGCCTCCCCAAGGTCCCATATAGTGGCTGGTGCTGTCACATGTTTCATTAAGCAGGCGACAGCATGAGCCCCACTGGGAGATGCACCAGAGGGAGACGTGCCAAGCTTTTGTAGACACGGACTGCCGCCCCCTCCAGGGGCTTGGCTAAAAAAGGGTAAGGGAGCACCCCTCGCAAAACAAAGAATGACCAGTCATGTTTTGCATCATCAATACATGGGGCACTGTGCTGGTGACCTGTGGACATTTCTAATTGACGATTGTCAAAACAAATCAGGAGGACATTTCAGTGTTGAGTGGGCACAACCTTTTGTGGCCGAAAGGAAAAAATATGTGTTTTGAAATAAAGTAGTAAAGAATAGAACAAAAGTTTGGGGTCATCCACATAATTTGGTATTTCCCATGAAGAAATTATTAAATTAGTTAGAATGGAATAGAATAGAATAGAATAGAATAGAATAGAATAGAATAGAATTATCGGTATTGTTATTGCTATAAAAGTTGTGAAACTTTATTTGCAACAAAATTAGACATGGCACCCTAGGGTAAAACACGTTATAAAGACTTTGAAAAGAAAAAAGATGAGAGGTGGATAAATAGGCAAAACATCATAATAATTAGAACACAGAAAAACTGGCGTAGGTTATAATTTTAACGTTATTTAGTTATAATCATAAAATGATTGTGTTTTTCTCATATTGATCTGTTTTGATGACCAAACTTAGATATGTCTTTTTCTTTGCCACTCTGCCTTGAAGGCCGGCATCTCATACTAAACTTATCACTGTAGATGCTGAAAATTGTGTTTTGTGGTGCTATATAACAGAGCTGCTAGTTTAGGACCCGTAAGGCATCTATTTCTCAAGCTAGAGACTGTAATGTACTTGTCATCTTGCTTGGTTGTGCTCCCACTTCTCTTTCTACTCTGGTTAGAGCCAGTTCTTGCTGTTCTCTGAAGAGAGTAGTAGTACACACCTTTGTTGGCTCTTATTTCTTAAAACAAGACTACATTCTTGTTCAACATAAACATTTTTATTCTCTGGCCAGTCTGCAAGTTTAATCACACCAAAAATGTGATGCTACAGATACTTGATTAGCTCTGAAGAGTCAGTTTTCAACATCTCTAACCAGCTAAACTCTTTTGAGCTGTTCTATCTGCTTTGCACAATGGTTTTCTTATCAATCCTTTTGCCTTCTAATGAAATTAGCTAACACAATGTACTGTTAGAACACTGAAGGGCTTATTGCTGGAAATGAGCCTCTTTACACCGCTGTATAAAACCATAGATTTGATGCTAAAACAGTCATTTAATGTATTAACAATTCATGGGGTATATTTCTCATTAGTTTCATGTTATCTTTTCTGTATAAAACAGTGATTTTCCTTTGAAAAGAAGGACATTTCTAAGTGACCCAAAAGCTTTGACTGGTAGTCTATGTAATATGATCATTTAAAATCCCCCAAAACAAACAAAACAAAACAAATAACAACACATTTTTTGATTAAATCACTCTTATCTTGAGAATGAATAATTGCTTTCTTGTTTAAGTCATCAAAATTCAACACACATAAAGACATTTCAACTAACCCCAACATATTTCTCCCCATTTTGATCATTAAAAAATAACAATTTTGGGCCCAACTTCGAACATCACATAAAAGATACTCAAATATTAAAGGGACATTTTGTATGATTTCAAGCACCTTATAGTGGTTAAAAAACGTCATTCCTTAAAAAGAACATTTATTTTAATATTAAGCAACACTTAACAAACTATCATATGATGCAGTATATTAAACATGCAAAAATGTGGATTTATTTTGCATAACATGAGGCTCACCTCGAGGGAGCTAACATGATTGTCCGCCATCTTGTTGCTACAGGTAAGGTATTTTCTTTTTATAGTGTTAAAGGTTTTAAATTGAGGGGTAGCACGGCGGCGCAGTGGTTAGCGCGTGTGCGGCACAGTTCTGAGGTCGGCCTTACTGTGCGGAGTTTGTATGTTCTCCCCGTGCTTGCGTGGGTTTCCTACGGGCACTCCGGTTTCCTCCCACATTCCAAAAACATGCATTTCAGGTGAATTGGCCGGTCCAAATTGTCCCTAGGTGTGACTGAGCGAGTGAGTTGTCTGTCCCTGTGTGCCCTGCGATTGGCTGGCAACCAGTCCAGGGTGTCCCCTGCCCACTGCCCGATGATTGCTGGGACGGGCTCCAGCATCCCCGCGACCCTACTGAGGATAAGCGGTGCAGATGATGATGATGAGGTTTTAAATTGTATTGTTTACACTATTTGCATTTTCTGACTTCATTTTCAAAATATGGCAGCATGGCAGCGCAGTGCTTAGGGGCCGGTCACACAGACATTTGCGGCTGAATCACGGCTAAAATTTTGCGTTTTTTTTTTGCCCGTGGTTGCCCGGGATGGAAAATGCGCAAAATTTGACAACCCGCCATTCGTCTGTGGTATGGCCGGAAAAAAGACGCCGGCGACTGTTCCGCTTCCCCATCGCGTCATTTCTGCGTCATTTTCTCGTGTGGACCACGGGTATAAAAGCTCCCGAGCCGGTGTTGTGCCCAAATCCAAATCCTACGCAACACACCCACCCCCCCACACCCTCGCGTGAACGCGCATTCTGCTGCGATCGCTTGTGACCTTTTCATCCGCGTTAACAAACGCATTTTGTAGAATACGATCGCACTTTATTGTTTAAATAAACGCGTTATGTAGACTAGTATCTCCCAATTGTTATAATTAGCTCGCTTTATTGTTTTAATAAGCGTTTAATATAGAATACGATCGCTTCTGATGGAAGCGCAGCAGAATGCACGTTCACGCGAGGGGGGAAGGATTTACCGTTCGATTACGTTCACAACAAAACAAAGACGGAATGGATTATGTTGTATTACATTCCCAACGAATGCAAGATGAAGTGGATTTGGTTATATGTTCGCCATTACATTCCCTATAAGTGAGATAAAACGAGGTAAAAATGATTGGAGAAGCGAGGAAATGCAAATCTCGGCAGGGATGTATTTCTTGGGCTGTAGGATTCATAAACGCTCTAGACACAGTCCCGTGAATATCAAAATTTCAAGCTATGGCATCATATTTATTTTATAATCTTGATAATAAATGTCAAGAAATAAATATGGGTTAAGACGAGTTCACTACGCTGACGGGGAGGGGTTTATTGATGGTAATTGTTCTATCTATTTTGTTCATTATCTATTATCGATCAGTTCATAACACGTTACAAAGCTTAGGAGTAGGGACCCTTACTCACGGCTAACAGGGGTTTTTGGGGTTTTTAAGGGTTATTGATCTATCTTCGTTATTCATTATCCATTATCCATTATCGGGCAGTTCATTATATGCTACAAAGCCTAGGAGCCGGGACACTTACTCTCAGCCAAAAGGCTAAGCTAAGGTCCTAGCCCTAAAGCCTTGTTGTGATCATTGCGAATGCACCGTTCCCGGAGGTACTGCAATACCGGGCCGATGCGTGGAGTGGACAGAGCAAGCTCTTATTCCATCTCCGGAATGCAAAAATCAAAAGGCCAAGCTAAGGACCTAGTATCTAAGGCCAAGCTAAGGACCTAGCTAGGCAGGCCAAGCTAAGGACCTAGCATCAAAGCCTTGCTAACAGGCCAAGCTAAGGACCTAGCATCAAAGCCTTGCTACGACCATCGATAATGCACCGAAAGATTTATTCGAAATGAAGAGAAACTACGCTGACGGTGATCCATGTTCACCCCCTTGACGTCACGAGCACAATGGTGTGCTCGGCAAATCGCGCTGTATATACGCAGAGAAAGGCGTTTGACTGTCACACGCGTAACACGCTAATTTCACGTAATAACACCGCGATACAGGCGCAGAACATGCTATTACCATGCTCCGCCCACGATTACCCGCTGAAATTTCCCGTCCTACCCATGTGTAACTACGCCCTGGCCGCGGCCAGAGCACGTCGTTCCGCGTCATTTCCGCGTCATTACCTCGTGTTGACCACGTGTGCGGCACGCGGTTTAACACGTGCTCAAACTTTTGAGCAGCTCAAAAGTTTTGAACGCGGCCAACCATGTGAAAATTTCCGACCGCGAGTAAAGCACTGCTCTATCTCGTCTATATGGCGGTTTCAAAACGTCCAACAGCGCCCAACGACATCTGCTTCACGGCCATAAGTTTACGGCCGCGGTCCAGCCTCGATAACCTCGTGAAAGGCTGTGTCCACGCGCTCTCAAGAGATGAACAGCGCAAAATTTATTTAATTTCCGACCTCGTGTTATGCACTGCTGTAACTCGTCTGAATGGCGATCTCAATGCGTCCTATAGTCTGTGTGACCGGCCCCTTGCTTGTGCGGCACAGTTCATGTCATGGGAACCTGTCGTGGCTTCAAATCCAGCTCCGGACTTCCTGTGCCGAGTTTGTATGTTCTCCCCGTGCTTGCGTGTGTTTCCTCCGGGCACTCCGGTTTCCTCCCACATTCCAAAAACATGCATTTCAGGTGAATTGGCCGGTCGAAATTATCCCTAGGTGTGAATGAGCGAATGAGTTGTCTGTCCCTGTGTGCCCTGCGATTGGCTGGCAACCAGTTCAGGGTGTCCCCTGCCCACTGCCCGGAGATGGCTGGGATGGGCTCCAGCCCCCCTGCGACCCTAATGAGGATAAGCGGTACGGCTAATGAGATGAGACGAGATGAGATGAGATTTTGAAAATATTGTGCAATGAAAGTTATATGTTGACATTGTTAATTTTCATCACATTGCTGCTGTTTTATTTGACTCTTGGATTTTGCTCTGAAATCGTTGTATGAGAAATGTTTTTATCTATTTTCTTACACTGTAAAAGTTTGAACGATAGTTTTTTATTAAAAAATGAAACATTTTCAGTGCCCAAAATCTTTGTGCTCTGTTTATTGTAAATATAAACTAATTTAAGGAGGGAGGGTTTACTTATTCAATGATCAAAAAGTATCTGTATCAGATCACTATCGATTGATACTACCATGTATTTACTTGGATCGGATCAATACTAAAATTCAGAGTATTGCCTACTCGTACTTATCATTCTTAAATGGACTAAAAATGACCGTCAAATTTATATAAGATATGAGTTTAAATGATTGATAGAGAAAAAGTCTCAAGTTATTTGAGAGAAGGTCACTCAAAAGGCTTTGGTTTTAACCCGGCATGCCTGTTTTTCCCTTTTAGATGATTTGCTCATTTTGTTTTTATGATATTTATTGCAACATGCTTGAAAAGAAACAAATAAATCACTTTCTAAACGGCAGGATCTTTTCTGTCCTATTGTATTGTCACATCAAACCCAACCAACATGGAGACTACTGTAAGAAAAAGTAATCTCATGTGGTACTTGTTGGCGCATGTTGCCTGGAACTCGCAGCTCTCACAGGAATCTTTTGTGCCAGGAGTCCCTGAAGAGTAGGACAATTTACTCTTGCATCATGCTCCTTTTCCTCAAGTACTTCCTCTACAAGTGAGCAGACTTAGGCGACTTCTTGGCCCGGCACTACAACTCCAAGCTACCTTTATGACATTTTGTGGACAAACAGCTGTCTGGCTGGTACCTCCAACATTGTGGCAGGATTCAACATGCAGACACCGAATAATGTTACACAGAAACATGGTTGCCAGCATTCTCTTTCATCATCTATTTTTATGCCGCCGTGTTTACCTGCACGCCGCCCTGATCCTCTCTCACCCATTTCCTTCCCACGCCTTGCTTTTTTACAGTTGACACAGACTTTCCCAAATGGAAGGAGTGTTAATTAAGAAGAAGGAGGGTGCCGCGCCATGGATAGATGCTCATCACAGCGGGTGTGATGACTCAAATTAGAGCCGACGTGCAAACTCGTGGGCAGTGTAGCTATGTTGTTTCGTTTAATTAATATAATAGAGCATGTTGGTCCAGAGACTTTAATGGGGAGTCCCTGAGACAAAGCGGAACACTCAAGTTATTGCATTTACTCATAAACAAGAGATGTGATTTTTCTACATGTAAGACCATGAACCTGGGGTGTTGTGCAATTCAACTCTTTCTGTCTTTAGTCCATTCGTCCAATCATCACTTTGTCCATCTGTCTGTCAACCTGTCTGTCAATCCGTCCAACCACGTAGTAGTCCCTCGGTTATCCCGGTTAATGGGGACCAGAACCCCCCGCGAAAAGTGAAAATCCACAAAGTTTCATGGGTAATGGATCCAAATAGGCTCGGCAGGGCGGGTTTATTGGGGTTGCTATGTAACTTACCCGTTTGCAGTAGGCCAGCCTCGTTATTTCCTTCCATACCAATGCCGTCTGAGTCGCTACCTGGACCTGATAACAATCCACGGAGCACCTGGGGGTGATCACCATTTCTTTGTGCTCTTCTAATTTTCCTAAGAGTACGATATAATTGATTTTTGTTGTAACATGCTGATAAAATACTAGCTCAGCTGTTGTTTTTTTAGGTGGGGTGAAAACGTTGACTTGTGTGCCCGCACTGCTGTTTGACTGACAGCATACACCATTTGCGCACACAGTCATGCCCACCCAACACATAAAGCCCTATCTAACCTGTTCTCGTGATAGCATTTGCTGAGTGCTTCTGTTGTCTGCTTTGAAAACAATGTATGTTATGTTGATATAAATGACAATAAAGTCAATTCAATTCAAAATCAGTGAACTAAATGTAACCGAAGCCTGAAATAGCGAGGGGTCTCTGTCCACTTTCATCCATCGGTTGACATATCCAGCATCCCTCCATCAATCTATGAGTCCAACCATCGTGCACTGTCCATCCATCCATCTTAATCTTACTGGCATCAATCGATTTTAACAACACTCCATCATCTTTGCTTCTAAACTTTTTCTCATCCATCATCTCCAACTTATTACTCAAGAAACGTCGTGACTACATTTTTAATGCAATCATCCTTTCAAATACCCCATCTTCTAAAATAAAGGCGAACATTTCGAATTACACAACAGAGATGCGCTCCGGCTGCCGTTCATTACCGAGCATTTTTTTTTTGGGCCGGCTAAACTGTCCACACACAAAACCACATTCACTCCCCCCCCTACACACACACACACACACACACACACACACACACACACACACACACACACACACACACACACACACACACACACACACACACAACAAAAAATGTGTGGATCAATAAACTGGGCACAACTGCAAATATTTTTGTTATTTCAGCTGTACTGTTATTTATTTGGGTTTTCTTTTTCCAAACAGCTCGTGTGGGTTTTTTGGGGGGAATGTTTGACACCATCGAGCTGGCCCATAAACGTGACAAGCCAACAACACGATGGTACAGCAAAATGAGGACGTAAACACAAACAAACACTGCATCATTTCCATGACTAAAATTACGCAAAAATTCTGAGGACAGGTCTTATCCCATAAATTGGGATGTTTACTTTGAACAAACTCAAAGCTGGTTGGTGCTAAACACTTGACAGCAGTGGCATAATGCTAAGTTCAGTAATTTATGCTGTGTATTTATAATTCATATTTTTAGGAACAGACTATAAATATAGTTAACAATAAATACAATCTAAATAGATTTTGTGATCTGTTTAGTGCCCCCTAGTGGTGTAAGAACTTCAGTCCTTAAAAAAGAAAACAATATTGATTTATATAATAGGCAAACATACATGAACTATCATATAAAGGTGCATTTCTTGAAATGCTTGTAGGGGAAATTTGTATTTACTCTGCATCACATGAGGCTCACCTAGAGGCAACTGTCTGCCATTGTCTGCCATTTTTTTTCTGTGGGTAACCCCTAAAACTAAACACCATATGAAAGGCAGTAAAAAAAATGAGAAGAAAAACAGTGCAGTTCGGTCACTGAGTCTCCGTTGTTTGAAGCACTCGTTTTCAGTGGCACTACACAATACAGCTACATGTAATGTTCAAATGTTAAGGATTTTTTAAAATAGCGCTTTTTTAAACCAACATGGGGGCGGCACGGCAGTTAAGTGGTTAGTGCATCCGCAGCACAGTTCTGAGGTTTTGGGTTTGTGCGGAGTTTGCTTGTTCTCCCTGTGCTTGTGTGTGTTTCTTCCGATTTCTTCCCAAATTCCAAAAACATGCAAGTCATGTTAGGTGTCCCCTGCCCACTGCCCGAAGATGGCTGGGATGGGCCCAGCACCCCCGTGACCTACTGGGGATAAGCAGTGCAGATAATGGATGGATAAACTAACATGTGTTGTGTTTATTACTTTGTACGAAATATTATTAAACCTGTTACCGTACAAAATTACATATGTCCCACCCAGCATTAATATTAAGTGTGTCTGCGTGTGTGTGTGTGTGACATTGAGTGTGACCTTTTCTTGCACTCCACGTGCATGATAATTAGTCATTCTAATTAAAGTGATATTTTTACACTTATACCCTGACTATTTGGATCTTCGTGTCATAAAGGCACTTTATCTTCAATCATGTCTTTGTGTTCCTGCTTATCTCAAGTGAAGAAAGATGTAAAATCTGTGATTGATGCAAACCAAAACACTTACGACTACTTCGAAGGTTACAGTTCACGAAGAGCTATTTTCTGCAAGTGGAAGAAAAGACCAAAGATAAACAGAAAGATGGAATTCAGAGGTAAATAGCTGTGTTTTCTATTTTAAAACTGTGAGTAGATGTGCTAAATCAAAGAGACAGATGGTTCCTAGTGCTTGGGAGGAATTATTTGTAATTAGTTTCATCTCACATTTCAAATAAATCACTTAACATTTGGACAGCTCTACTGGATTAAGCAACGATTCAGAAACAGGATGGATTTAGTGTCCAATATGAAAATCTGTTTTCACCTCAAACTGCCCAAATGGATACTTAGAGAGTATCGTTATTGCCTCTGCGTTCTGTGTAAGAGGGTCTTTGGGGGCACTTTTGAAAGGGACATTTAAATGTTTGAGCGTAAGGATTTTTTTTCAACATCTCAACTCATGTTGTTGGATTCTCATCACCAGCGAGGAAACCAAAGGTGGTGATAATTTTGTTTGCGATCTATATATATCTGTTTTTTTGTCTTGTTGTGGGTCTGTCGACCCAAGGAAAGGGGTGATGGGTTTATTGACTCAGCATTGTTCCCCAATAAGACATTCCTTACTCCCAGGCCAGAACAACATTAAATATCAACACTATATTTTACAAGCAGTCAGGTTGGTTACCCCGGATGTGAAAACTGGTCTGTTCGTCCCCCCATTTCAGGATTTGAGTCTCCAACTGGATCTACAATTAGGGTAATGATACACAAAACATAATGAACATAAATTTAAAAAAATATCGGTAATATGTAATTGTCCAAAAAGTCCATGACAGCAACGGTAGAGCTTCCCATATCAGCCGGCTGGTCGATGCAGACCTTGACATGCTTTAAGTCCAAGTGAAGGTCTGCTGACTCATCTCAATAGGTCCTTCGCGCTCATTTCACCACCAAACAGGCAGCCAGGAGGGACAGGATAAGAAAAGTACGCAGGTCGGCATCAAATATAAGTTATAAAATAGAAGATTTAAAATCCCCCAATGAGCTTGCAGGTCTTATGTCAGGAGGTAGGGCATTCCACAGAGCCAATGGCCGGGTTGAGGACACTCTTGAGCTTGTAGATTTCTTCTAGGTCCTTGGAGTCACAAGTAAACCAGCATTTTCCGAGCGGAGACTCAATGCAGGTACATAGGGAGAAATCAAATCAGATAGTTTCGAGGGCGCAAGTCCATGCTAACATTTGTATGTTTGTAAGATAACTTTAAAGTCACATCTTAAGCACCCCGGGAGCCATGGCAAGTCAATATTGTGATCATGTCGTCAAACTTTCTTGTCTTAGTTCTAGTCTTGCTAGTTCTAAGTCTCACTTCTTATTTTAACCAGCAGCAAACTTTTGATGCAAGACATCGGGAGACCAGAGACCAATACATTACAGTAATCAAGCCGAGAATTAATAAACGCATGAATTATTCTCTCAGCATCTGACTGTGACCGTATTGGGCGAATCATTGCAATATTAAGAACGTGGAAGATAGCTATTCTAGTAATGTATTTCACAGGTAACTGAACCAAATATAACTGAGTCACTTTGGGTGATATTACATTTGACATGGTTCAGAACATTGTTTGAGAACAAATCACTTGGACCAATAATCAACATCTCGTTTTTTCCTGGGTTAAGGTGCAAAAAAGTTAAGTGAGTATGTCAGTAAGGCAGGCCTCAAAATTTCTACAACTTAATCGAGTGGTTGTCTCTAGTGGGAGATAGAGTTGCGTGCATAGCAATGAAAACTAATATCATACTTTCAGACAATATCACCAAGCAGAAGCACATAATACTAAAAAGAAAGGGGCCAAGTACAGAGCCCTGTGAAATGCCACAAGCGACATCAATATGTTCAGAGATCAGATTGCTGTACTTAACACATTGTGTTCTTTCTGACAGGTAGTACCTAAACCACAAGCCTACGCTTCCAAAAGCACTGAGATCCAGCAGCAGCATTGACGAGGCACCTGAATCTATTGCTAAGAGTAGATCAGTGGTTACTTTAACCTTTAACTCAGGAGAGTGATATGCCCTGAATGCTGACTGGACAGATTGAATGAGATTATTTTCTGACATGAAGTTATTCAGCTGCTGTGCAGCAACCTTTTCAAGTAACTTTGCAGAAAAATCGTAGATTTGACCCTGGCCTATAGTTACATAGGCTTTTCAGGTCAAGTATTGGTCATTCATCATGGGTTTAATGACAGCAGACTTAAAGGCTATCAGAGCAATACCCAGGCTGAGCGATATATTCATAATATTTAAAACTGAAGGTCCCAATATCCCAAACAGATCTTTAACTAGTGAAGCGGGAAACGAGTAGGAGCATAGTTGTTCTACCCTACTGACCATTTGTGTCAGGTTTGTTGGAAAAACGAATGCTTGGCATTGCATCATTTTCCCGACAACTTGTTTCAGTGACCTGGATTCTTTAGTAAACCAAGGCGAATGCTTTTTTTGGTTGAAATGTTTGTCATAGGGGTGCCAAATAATCGTGAACATTAACCAAAGCAGTACTAAAGTCATTAGTAAGTGAGTCAACAAGCCCAATTTACGAAGGGAAGAACACAGTTTCTGCTGGTAATAGTTATATTAGAGCTGATGCCGTTGCAGGGTGGATAGTGCAGCTGTTAAAAACCTGGATTTTTCTTATTACTATAATCTTTAAACAGCACTTCATTTAAAATTTAACAAGACAATGATGAGGCATAGCATTAGTAACACCAAAACGTTTGAGGCTACCACGCCTCAGGTCAAAACGACGTCTAAAGTATTCCCCTCTTTATGAGTGGGCACATCAACTATTTGATTAAAACCAAATTTATCAATCAGCGAGTTAAGGACAGCCATTAGTCGATTAGATCGGGAGTTGATGTGAACATTAAAATCACCCATGATTATCACTTTGTCTGTAAAAGTAACTAAGTCAGTTAACAGTTCCGAAAATTCATCCAAAAAATGTCAATGGGTGGGTCATACACAACTACTACATAGTCTGGTGGTGACATAGAAGACCTAATAAAGAGTTTTTCAAACTTTTTAAAAACAGTTGAGATTCCGGGAGTACATTTTAGCGTACTTTCTAATATAAGAGCAAGACCGCCACTTTTTATGCAATGCAGAGCCAAATTTCACAAAGTTAAGGTTAGAAGCCTCATTTAGCAACACTAACTCATTTGGTTTCAACCAGGTCTTAAAAATGTCAATTAAATGTATGTGATGTGGGCAATGGAATACTTAAAACTACAAAATGATGTGAATTGCAATTTTTCCCTTACCACTAGGTGGCACACACGAACGCAGAGGCTCCCGGCTCTCCCATTCAATGCTTTTCCCCATATATCCATTTTCTTCCCCTTATCCGGGGTCAATTTGCAGGGGCATCAGCTTTACTAGGGAGGCCCAGACCTCCTTACCAGCCACTTCATCCAGCTTTTGTGATGCTCTTCGTTACAGGGTCTGCATAAAAGCAGACGCAGCACCGATCCATCTGTCGATCTCCCGTTCCATCCTACCCTCACTCGTGAACAAGACCCCGGGATACTTGAACTCATCCACTTCGGGCAGGATCTCATCCCCGACCCAGACAGCGCATGCCACCCTTTCCACGTTATCCCTTCGGGCTGTGCCTGGCTGGAACCCCGTGAGAGAAGGCGCTCGTCAGCGCAGGGCACGTATCAGCCCCCAAATGCAAGGCTTGAAAATAAAGTCAGGTGGTCTTCCAGTTCTCAGCCAGGACTTTATGGACACTAAAACCTGCTCCATAACAAACCAATGAACTTTACAGCTGCAGTTTAAGGGCCAAGATATGGTTCAGTTTCAAGAACATTCACCTTTGCTGAATAGTTTTATTCCAAACTTAATTTTCCACCAGTCTTCAAGTGGGTGACAACCTAAACATGCTTCAAGCCAAGCCAGTTGTTAGTCGCAACTTTGCTGACTGGGTTGTATAAATTGGTGAAAAATGTTTTTTTGAAAGAGCCGATTGATTGATCACTAAACATAACCACAACACCAACAATGATACAGATGACTTATGAAGGGGGATTTGATTTGATCTCATCTCCGCACTGTTACTCACTGATCCAGAAATAAGTAAACACAAAGTTGTGCTGAAAGACATAAATAAATACAAAAAAAGCACAGGTAGGGAAAAAACTCTTTGGTGTATCTGTTCATGAATCAGATCTCGTGTTTATTTAAACCTTTCAGGACAAATATCTGTTTTTCTCTAGTCTCTAACATTCAATTCTGGCACGTGATTAGAAATAGTGTGATAATAAGATAAAATCAAAAGCCTTTTCGTGTGTCGTCAATTAAAACAGTATAGACCATTAAAGCCTCAGCTAAATATATGTGTAGGTAACATTCAGATTAATGAATAAAAACTACTGAATAATTGTTGTGGTGCTCCAAGAGGTGGGACGAGCTTAATAGAAATATTTTAATTGTCTTTTCATATTAATTAATCAATCACATTTTTTTTTGTTTTAATCAATTGACCCCAACTATTACTGCCTGCAAAGGTGAGTTTTTATCATACCATGTATGTGTACACAGACGCTTCCCTACTTACAAACATTCGAATTACGAAAAACGGTAGATATCTGGACAGAATAGAATATCCGGACATTGAAGTAAGTTAGATTTCGTATTGTGTGCACCTTTTTCCGAGTACAAGAAATAACTGTAGTGCTTCTTTCCGCCCTGCCGGCATCTGGCGCTGACAGCTCACCCAGCATCCACCCGAAGAAGAAATCCGGCTTCCTCTTCCTAGTTCGTGAGTGAACATAATGTGCTGTAATTGTTATCTTTCAAACAAAGTGCCTCTATGTTTATAGAACACATTGGTTGGATATTGGAGGTGTCACTAATGCAAAAAGAATAAATTAATAAAAAAAGAATCATTCAAAAACACTGTAGTAAAAAAGGGCAGCACGGCGGATGAATGGTTTGCCTGTCCATGGGAAAGTTCTGAGGTCATTGGTTTGAATCCAACTACCAGCCTCCCTGTGCGGCGTTTGCATGTTCTTCCCGTGCTTGCGTAGGTTTCCTCCTGGCACTCCGGTTTCCTCCGACAATACAAAAATATGTAGGGCAGGTTAATTGGCTAATGAGCGAGTGTGTTGTCTGTCTCTGTGTGCCCTGCTAGGAACCAGTTCAGGATGACCCCTGCCCACTGCTTGGAGACAGCTGGGATGGGCTCCAGCACCCCCTGCGACCGTATTGAGGATAAGTGGTGGATGGATGGATGTAGTAAAAGATTTGCTTGAAAAAGATCCTTTTAAAAAGTTGTTTTTCCTCAGAAGTTTTCTCTGAAAGGAGTATTTTAAAAACCTAGCAATGTTAAACTAGTGTTTGGTAAACAATGGTAAAAGCTACAAAATATTTTTTTTTCTCATGAAATATGACATTTCAATATTTTTTTTGGTATGTCCTATACATGTATAGCGACTAAACAAAATTCATGCAGGCATTTAAAAATATTGTCTGGCACAGGCTTTTCAAATTTGAGAAAAACGTCTGGCATTGAATGACTTGATGACCCTACGACAAAAGAAATAATTTTAACAGAGCCTTGGCTAAAAAGATATCCCCAACCACAGTTGGCGACTAGAACGAGAACAATATTTCCTCCAGCGCACTATGAATTCTAATATTTTGCAGTTCATGTGGATTCAATAATTTCTCCTATTCAATTGTTCCGATTCATTTTTCTTCCTTCTCCCCTGCGAAATGTGCCCTCCGGGCATTTTCCCTAATCCGCAGTAACATCACACGTAGCGAGCAGTGACTGTCAATCAAATGGGATCTCTGCAGACCAAGAATATTCATCATGGGTCCATTTGGAGCACGCATCCAGTCGGCGAGTGACAGCTGCTTGTTGGCATATTTGCAGCCATACGGAGAAAGATTGACTCAGCCTTGCTCGCAGGAAGACGAATCAACTGCCTTTATCGGGCAGATGCTGAAAACTATTCAAGTATTCATTGATTAACCAACTTGCTTGTAACAGTAGCGCCTAAGTCAAAACGTGAGGGAATGTTTATGGAGCGTGCTGCAATTTTGCTAAGTGGAGGAAGATACTTCATGTCCGTGCTTTTAAAGGAGATGGAGTTTTGAGCTGTTAAGTGGTTCCGAAAGGATAATTAGCACACAATGATGTAGGGAATTGATTCTTAAGAATAAACTCACTTGATTGTAGACATATTATGCAAACTAAGAAAACCATTTAACATAATTTGGGAATGGATAAAAACTATGTATGACACATTTAATGCTGTTATCCATGTCAACAAATTTCCAACTGAGATGTGCAGCTGATTAGCATGTTGACACTCTGAAATATGCATCTTCCCAAGGTTGGTAAGTATGAATTAGAGCGGCATTGTGGGTCTGCTGTGGGTGCATGAAAATAAGCAATGCTGGGAATAACAAGATACAAAGAAACAAAATGACTTTTCTTTGTAACGAGCAGTTTTGGGCATGTTACTTTAAAAAAGTTATCAGTGATAGTTACTCGCCACTTCTTCCAAAAGGTAACTGAGTTAAGAACTGTATTTCACTTACTAAAAGTAATGAGTTACCAGGGAAAGTAACTATTTTTGTTACTTTAAAAATAAGTTTTGTATGTCAAAGAATTTGAAATTTTCTGAGTAGTATTTGAGTCATTTGAAAAGAAAAGAACAAACCAGAATAATTACTCTTGTTATAGAATCGTGTAATATTTATTGCACTTCGTTAGCAACAGATTTATCCTACACTCATTTGCCTTTCTTTCGGCGCAAGAGAAAATGCTATATAAAGTTATGTTGGTATTATACAAAATAATGCATGGACTTGCTCCCTTATATTTAATGCTGGTCTACCAGGGATCCCAAGAACCGAGAAGAGATCCGTAGATCCTCCATTTGGGCCCTGGTGAGGTGGAATGCTCTGCCCTCTGACATTCGATCTCCGACCTCAATGGAACTGTTTAAATATAGGCTTAAAACACACTCATATTTTATAGCTTATGAATGACCTATATTTCGTGTTGACAATATCTAGGTATTGTTTGTTAATAGAGCAGCACAGCAGCGCAGTGGTTAGCGTGTGTGCAGCACAGTTCTGAGCTCATGAGAACCTTCCTGTGTGGAGTTTGCATGTTTTCCCTGTGCTTGCGTGGGTTTCCTCCGGGCACTCCCGATTCCTCCCACATTCCAAAAACATGCATGCCAGGTTAATTGGCCGGGCCAAATTTTCCCTAGGTGTGAATGAGCAAGTGAGTTGTCTATCTCTGTGTGCCCTGCGACTGGCTGGCAACCAGTTCAGGGTGTCCCCCGTCCACTGCCTGAAGACAGCTGGGATGGGCCCGCGACCCTACTAAGGATAAGCGGTGCAGATAATGGATGGATGGTTGGATATTTGTTAATACTGCATCGACTCTTTCACTGCTTCAAAATACGGTTTGACATGCTTTTAAGCCTGCCGTGTTTTTTCCGTCGCAGCTTTTCAGCATTGTCTTTGATAAATCTGAAATCACGCACCGTATGTATGCATGCCAACCTTCGTTATATGTGATGAGTAAAAGTTCTGTTTGCAATAATTCTGTGTTTCAATGTTGCTAGTTTTACTTAATAGGAAAAAAAAAAATCGCTGTCACGGTAGGACGTATGGGCAGAACACCAGCAGTGGGCACTGGACACCTTGGACTGGTTGCCAAACAGACAGAGGTCACACATAGCCAGACAACTATTGACACATACATTTATACTAAAGGAAAATTCAAATATTTCATATGTTAGTATAAAAAAAATCTGGAGAAAATTTTATATCCATGACATTTTTTTTCAACCATTAGGAATTGGTTTGATTTAACAGTCTTGGTTATGATGGATTACATTTTCTCTTCAACTTTACAGTGTATCCAAAGGAAATACAAATATTTGAGGATAGATGATGATTTCAGATGCTTGACGGTTGTTTTTCCTGCAACAAACTATTTAATGACTAAGACCATGTTGGTAAAAACTCTTGGGTAAGGTCGAGGAAGAAGTTGTCTCCTGTAACCCCTTACTTGGAGTGTATGCAAGTTGACAAGTAAACGCTGCAAGCACTGCAAGGGCGAGCGTGAGTGTATCGATCCTCAGTTGGAACATCTTCCTCCGTTAGCAGAATTCTATTTGCAGACCAGGAAGCCAACGAGACCTGATTTGCGCTGAGTGACATTACATTATCTTGTCTCTCCTCTCATCACGGGCGATCTATTTCCAGACCGACACTATATCTAGTCATTCAAGTGTAATTTAGGCACTGACTGAGGATGGGAGTTGTACAGCTCTGCCAAGCCACTTAATTGGCCTCATTAATCGGCCCCACTCATTGAGAATCGCTCGTCCTTGTTACCTAACTGCTTTGGAGGAAACCTGAGGCTTTCCTGACATGGTTGAAGTGATCCGTGCAATGTTTGAGTTAATGTACACTGACTTTGATGATCTGTATATATATATATATATATATATATATATATATATATATATATATATATATGCTGTGCGGAGTTTGTATGTTCTCCCCGTGCTTGCGTGGGTTTCCTCCGGACACTCCGGTTTCCTCCCACGTTCCAAAAACATGCATTTCAGGTGAATTGGCCGGTCCAAATTGTCCCTAGGTGTGATTGAGCGAATGAGTTGTCTGTCCCTGTGTGCCCTGCGATTGGCTGGCAACCAGTTCAGGGTGTCCCCTGCCCACTGCCCGGAGATGGCTGGGAAGGGCTCCAGCCCCCCCGCGACCCTAATGAGGATAAGCGGTACGGCTAATGAGATGAGATGAGATGAGACATATACATATATATATATATATATATATATATATATATATATATATATATATATATATATATATATATACACACATACAGACAGACAGACAGAGAGATAGATAGATAGATAGATAGATAGATAGATAGATAGATAGATAGATATCTAGTTAGATAGATAGATAAATAGATAGATAGATAGATAGATAGATAGATAGATAGATAGATAGATAGATAGATAGATAGATAGATAGATAGATATATAGATAGATAGATAGATAGATAGATAGATAGATAGATAGATAGATAGATAGATAGAAAGATAGATAGATGGATGGATGGATGGATAGATGGACAGATAGATTTTTTTTCCAAGAAGGAGTCATGCAATACTCTCTTGTGCATTTTCGTACAGACGGGTTAATTTTCCAAAAATGTGTATAAAGTGCCGTGAAAAAGTAGTGTCCCCCTTCCTGATTACTGTGCTTTTTGTATATTCATCACTCACAAACGTTTCAGATCATCAAACCGATTTTAATATCACACAACCAAAGGACATACAAAATGTAGTTTTGAAATATATTGAAATTGCATTTATCAAGGCAAAAATAATCTGTCGCTATGTCAAAACGTAATTGAACTGCAGACCTCGATGGCCTCAGTTAACATCAGTGTTAATGACCCCACTATTAGAAAGACAATGGCTAAAAATGGCATCCATGGCCGGGTTCCCAGGCGAAAACCACTGTTGTCACAAAAGAACACAAAAGTCCCCTCAAATTTGATACTAAAAGCATCTTAATTATCCTTCAAGACCGTTGGAGAAACATTCTGTGAACTGATGAGTCAAAAATTTAACTTTTTGAAAGTTACGCTGACCGTTAATCTGGCATAAAAATGGCGCAGCATTTGACAAAAAGAACATGATGCCTACAGTACAGCATATGGTGACAGTGTTATGGTCTGGGCTGCTATGCTGCATCAGGACCACAACAACTTGCTGTGGTTGGCGGAATAATTAATTCTGTTGTTTACCAGAAGATCCTGAAGGAGAACAGGCTATCAGTTCATTCCTTCAAACTCAAATGCTATTGGATCAAGCAGCAGGACAACAATCTAAAAAACAACACCAAGTCCACCCCTGAATGGGTAAAGAAAATATCGAATTAAGTTTCTTGAGTGCTCAAGTCAAAATCTGGATTTTACTCCAATTGAGATACTGTGGTATGACCTATAATGGATAGTTCATCCTACAAAACCCTTCAATGTGGCTGTTTTGAAACACATTTGCAAAGGTAAGTTGACCTAAATTTCTCCACAGCATTGTGAAAGACATTTCCAATTATCATAAATGTTTAATTTTTGTTATCGGTGCCAAAGGTGGCCAAACTCGCTGTTAGTTTCAGGGGGCGATTACTTTTTCTCAAAGGGCCAGGTAGGTTTCAATTTTTTTTGTGCCTCAATAAATGTAATCAACATTTCTAAACTGCATTTTGTATTTCCTTTGGTTGTCTCTCTGTGATATTAAAATTGTTTTGATGAACTCAAACATTTGGGAGTGATCAATATGCATATCAATAAATAGTGTACATTTATGGAACAACCCTAATTACACATTGAAAAAAGCATAATCAATGTTATTATTAAAAAGGTCAAAATGCAATGGATAGGCTAAAACATGTGAATATGTTGTGCATGATTTCATTGCACATTCAGTTTTTTGGTTTTATGATTGTATGTATTTCGTTATTTACACTGTTGTCATTCCTTTGTGTGGATAAGGGGATTGGAGAAGATTTGTTTATGTCCCATTTCAGTTATTATATTTTGAAGAGCGACACGAATCAATTAAAAATAGAATTGTCTTTATTATCATTGATAAACGCCACCCAATTCACCAAAATAAAACCAACTGTCGAGAACCTACTCCGTGTGAAGCAGAAATACTGATTAGTACAGCAAATAGTGGTTTTATGCAGGCAAGGGGAAGGTGTTTATTTAATCAAAATCGCGACACTCCAAGAGTCGGCCAGGCAGCAGTCGTGATCTAGAAGAGCAGGCAGGGTCGATACACTTTAAAAACAAGATGCGAGGACTAAACAGATTTGGATGTAACATAGTACACAACGAACAAGCGCAGAGCTAACGTGAGTGTTTAAATGTTGACAAGGGAGAGTTGTAAATATGTGGGAAATCAAGACCAGCTACTAAAGCTGTGAGCAGGAAAAATCAACCTGGAAGTGAGTGACCAAATAAGGTTAGGTCAATAAGGATCAGGAGAAAGGATTGAGAGACGGATATATAGAGGTAACCAACAGAGAAACGGAAACCAGAGTGCAGGATTGTGACACTAACATGTCAAACAACTTTGCGTCATATATTTGTTTTTTATTGGAGAAATAGCCAAAGGTTTGCCGTAGTTGAAAGGCCAGTTGAGAATAATATTTATTGACACAGGGAGCTGGCCACTGCTTGGAAAGCCAACAAAATTTGGGTTCCAGTTTTCGTTCCCGTCTAGTTTCTCCTGTTAGTTATAAATATCCTGATTTGTTGTCAATCCCTTCTGTCCCTTCCTGTCTACTATCGACCCCATCTGTCCGATATCAACTTAGGCAATTGGAATCGGTCTCGTCGGTCTCTGGCTTCCTGTCCTTCCACGGCAAACCGATTTCCTAACATGCATAACTCCCCATTTCCCATAAAATAAAAGGCTCGTGTGAGCGATTGGGTCCTGTTTGTTTTCTGATTCTGACATTACCAATATGCTAAGTCTGGATTTAAGGAAAATAAATAAATCCCGACTCTGTTCAGAGGTTACTGCGCTCACTTTCTGCACAGTGTCCATGTTGAGGTTCTCTTTGGCCTACCACAGAATCTTGCAACCTTACTCGAGTATTCTTACCGAGGCCAATGTACCTGTCTTTGGTCCGTCGCCTGACCTGGTCCCACAAACCTCAGTGTCAGTCGTGTGATAAGAAATAAAGACGTAGTGTCGATTCATGTCGTGGGCGGACGGATTCCAAGCGCTGCGTCCGCACCTGACACCCTCCAATTAGACGGTGACAGATGCTCCACGCGTGCGCATGCACATTAATACGCCGAGAACGCATTTCAACTTCCCTCCATCCCTCCTTCCTTCGTTCCCTCCGGCTTTTGTTCTGAGGGTGCCTGTCACCAGATGTGGCCCCACTACAAATTTAATAAAGATGCAAAAAAGATGCTATACGTGTGTTAGGGAGGGTGTAGAGGGTCAAAAAAGGGACCTATGTAAAAATGGCGGCCTTCCAACGCCTCCTTAGAGCAGGCTTCATTTGTCAGTAGTTAATCCCTCCCTGGACGCACCCCCCTCATCAGTGCCACCACAGATGGGTCACTTTATTTCCCTACAGACTACTAATAACGCCCATTGAAGGATTCCAAAGGGGGCCGCTTTGCCCCCTTTACACCAGTGTGAGCAGTTGAATGGTGTAATGATGCAAGTGGTGGGCTTTGCAAAGAGTGAGGGAAGGAAAGACAAAAGCTAACTCAAAACAGCTTTTTCCTTGAGAGTAAAATACCTTAATGCGCTTTATAGACAATTTAAGTCAAATTAATCTAATTTCTCAAACTATGTGTTTAACTGAAAAGCTATGAAAAATGGTTTAACAAATGTAAATTGAAAATAAGCCTCCAGAATTCATGCTCTGAGGAAGACATTTCGGACATATTCCAGGGCTCAAGCAACTATTTTTTTCCAAGGAGCTCAGTGTAGCTGATCCGAGACCAAACATCATCGCATCATTGCCTCTTTTTTTGGTTGTGTGTGCGCGCGTCTTTAGTTTAAATCCTCATAAGACTTTGCCATGTGGTTAGCACATTCACCTAGCAAGCAAAAGGCTCAAGATCAGGTGGAAACATACGTTGGCCTAGAGAGGGATGGGCACCAACAGGCTGTACTTGTACCAAAACACACCACAGGAAATTGTGCCCCTAGTGCTTAAGGAATCCAACCTTACTCAAGTATTGAGGTAGCAGTTTAAAACCTGACTCCGTTCTCATCAACTCAGAATCTTAAGACTTGAAAATAATTGGGGGGAAGGGGTGGTTAAGGTGGTGCAAGAAATCCACATAAAAGGGTGTAAGGCCCGACAGGAGGGCATCCTCTCCCACTCCACAAACCAAACAACTCCATACGCCCCGTAGCACCCGGACATGCCATTCCCACCCCCAGCCAAAGGACCCGCCAGAGAACCGGTCACTGGGGCGATCAGTTTCCCCCAGCCCCTACACAACTTATACTGATTGACTTTGATTGACTGACCGTAATCAGGCAATTCCTCCAATTGAGCCCACAGTCAAGAGCAGAGATCCTAGACAGATGGACGGCACCTCTAATGAGGTCTGACTTAATGTGGCGTCAGCTTTTCATGGCAAGTTTCTCACATTTAGCCAATAAAACCATGAAAATGTAAAAAGGTATCTTGTCTGAAATTAAAAAAATGGTATCACTTTTGAGTATAACATAATATGTGCATGGTAATTCACAGACAGGGAAAAAAAAGAAAAATGATCAAAAACAGGGTTTGTACACATTTTCCCTGGCCAAATTCAAGCACTTTTTTTAAGCACTTTAATGCCAGTTTTCTCCAAGGATCATTAAAAGAAGAAATTCGGTGTGAATCATCTATTTTGCAGATCCACAAATATATCTGTCTTATACATATGCGGCTTTTGATCTTGCATGTGCACTCATCAAGGCATATGATTTTTAGACCTTGATTAAATCTCGAATATGTTCGTGGATCTTCGTAATACAAGTGTTAATATTTTTGAGACAACTCTATCGCCATATAGGTGTTGTGTATAGATGACAGTAAAATGTAGCCTACATATTCGATTGCAGGACGTTCTTCCTGTAACAAATAAACTGCTGGGGAACACTACCTTAATTGTATGCATGGCCCCTAAGATATTTCTATAATTAAGGAGTACTCATTGCAATTTCATTTCATTTCAATTTCATAGTGCCCTGTTTAGGTGTAGCATGTACCCGTCCTCTTGGGCACAACCCCTAGGCGGCAGTGACGCCACACAAACCAATATCAGCTTACGTTAATCACGAGGCAAGAAGAAGCTCTTCTTCTTCAATTTCATTTTCAAGCAGATTTTTAAAAATTTTATTTATTTAATGCGTGGTGTATGCTGAGGAATATGGCAACAATTTCAAGCATTAACCAACACATCATGGTTTGGCACAGCAAGTGAGTGGTTAGGGCGTCCGCGGCACAGTTCTGACATTATGGGTTCAAATGCAGCAACCGGCCTTCCTGTGTGTAGTTTGCATGTTCTCCCCGCGCTTGCGTGGGTTTCCTCCGGGCACTCCAGTTTCCTCCCACGTTCCAGATACATGCATATCAGGTTGATTGGTCTGTCTAAATTGATGTGAATGGGCGAGTTGTCTGTCTTTGTGCGACTTTGTGCAACCAGCTCAGAGTGTCCTCTGCCCACTGACTAAAAATAGCTGGGATGGGCTCTAGCACCCCTGCAACCTTTCTGTGGATAAGCGGTGCAGATAAATGATGTATGGATGGATGGATGCACTTTTGAGGATTTTGAGCACCCTTACAAACCCTAAAAATAGCATCCATGTACTTTACAGTTCAACAAGGTGGATTTCAGCAGTAGTGTTTCTCATTAAAACAAGAGGAAGCCAAAGAGTGAGTGTGCAACCCTGTTCACCCGCATGAATATATACACGCACACACACAAATGGTCCTGCAGTGCTCAGCGAAACAACATTGGGCTTTGCTCAGCATCATTTTGCCTTAGAGGCAGAAGAGACCAGACTCGGAGGAGGATTTATAATTTTAAGAACATCTTGCGACATATCACACCCCGCCTGCCAGCAGCACCCCTCCCTAAAAATGTATTACGAAAGGAATAGTTCAGACTTCAAAGTAAAGAGTTCAGTGCTAAGAAAGTATAAATAGACTGAACTGCTTTGAATGTATGAGTCTTTGCTTGTTTTAGCAGATAGTCATCATTCTCACTAAATCCGGTGTACACAATCTACACCAACATTGAAATTGAGTGGGTGGGGCTGGCGACCGATCAAATTGGACAGCTTCAAAATTTCTCAAGGGACGAGTCAATTCCCAAGTTGTTGTTTCAACCGATGTAATGTGAGAGTAGGTAACATTCAATTTTGATGTCATAACAACAACAAACAAAAAAGAAAACACATTGTGATTTATGGGTGGACCAAAAATCATGAATAACAATAAAATACCCCTTAAGAGAAAATATTTTTGGCTGCTAATTTCAATATTTGTATTATGACAACCGCTTCTAAGGGATTCATCCCTTTGGCAGCAGATAGTTTTGACAGTTAGAAGACACATTGATCACATTTTGACTTTTGAAAAATACCCTAAAAGACCAGGAGCAGTTTTCCAGATCAGCATGGAATCGGCTTGTCTATCATAAGGCATGAAAAAGGACCCAATGTGATTCATGTATAATTTTATTTTTTTATTTTATTCAGTTATCTTTTTAACATTATAAACTATTTTAACAAAGTTAGTAAAAATTGGACAGAGAATTTTAATACTACGCGTAATTAGCTCATAAGGGAGGATTTATTGCATACTTAAAACTGAATTTGTCAGGACCTGTAAGGCCTTCTCTTTTGACCTAAAAAACATCTAAATCGGGTAATGTTATTGTATTTGTCTATAGATACTTATTGAACATTTCCAAATTTGTCTCTTAGCTTCCTTTCATTGCTTCTCCCTTCTTGCGCTGCTTCCATATGAGCGCTCTCTTATTTAATTATGCGTTCAACCAATTACATTTGAGCCATTAGTTGTTGCCAGGCTCGGAAATCCACCCAGAGGTCTTCACAAAAAAATCATGAAGGCCATGTCTCGGCGAACCTTCGCACGTGCAAGGCAAGCATTTTTGACACTGGCTCCCGCTCTGTTCCCGACCTGTTCCTGTTTTCTGCTCCTCTGTCCCTGGCTTCAGGATTGTGTCCGGTTATCTGACTTGTCAATCTCCAACCACGCTTCGTCTGTTGTCCCGGCTGCCTGACCTGCTTAAGATCTCCGACCACACTTTGTCTCCGTCCCGGCTGACCGACTTGCTTCCCATCTCCGACCACGCTCCGTTCTCCCGTCCTGGTTGCTCGACTTGCTTCCGATCTCCGACCATGCTCCGCTCTCCCGTCCCGGCTCCCCGACTGGATTCCGATCTCCGACCACGCTTCGTTCGCAAGGGCTCCCTGCTCCTCCTGCCCAGCAAGCACCGGATCGCTGTTTTTTTTTTCCCTCTCGCCTGACTTCCTCGATTCCCCAATAAAGTATTGTGTGAAACTTTACGTATTTGGGTCTACTACCTGTTCCGGTGTGATATGCAAATTATATCCCCTCACAATCTAAAGGTTAGAGGTAAACCATGGGAGGACAGTCCTGAAAGAGGAATCAAGATTTTTTAGGACTCTTCTTTTAGACCGCTAACCTGAGTCATCAAGTCAAGTCATGTTTATTTGTATAGCCCTTAATACTCATCAACACCAAAAATAAATATACAAGTTCTGTATTTTCCGGACCAAAAGGCACACTTAAAAACCCCAAATGACCTTATAGCAACAAATACAATGAACATTTTTTTTAAATGCAGTTACCTTATTATACAGACTATAAGTCTCAGTTTTTTCATACTTTGGTCGCCGCTGAGACGTATCTCAGAAATGATTTACCCATTATTGTATGTAGTTTTACATTTGTATTACCGATATTAAATATCAATTCACATGTTATTTTCCGACTAAACTGCAAGAGGACACTCTAGGCCTGTGTTGATAATTTCAACCTTGCCTTGTTGTGGTGGACATTTTTCGAAGTGAAGCAGCTTATTGAGGAGTTGTTCACCGCTGACACTGATGATGAATACTTCATTAGATTTAGTGATTTGGAGTGAAGCTGATAGAGTGGTAAGCACGCTCTTTATGATAGACTTAACTGAATATCTCTTAACACGTTACGTCGTTACTGACGTACGTGTAACGTTAATATACCGTCTTCTCAATTCTATTTACATTTTAAATTGCCACTCAAGATGACATGTATATTTTCGGTTTTAGATTTTTGCTAATCAATTCACAGCCAAAATGGGACTTATACTCCGAGTGTGACTGAAACGTGTTTTTTCCTACTTAATTATTCATTTTTGCCTGGTACGCCTGAGAGACGTGTAATACAGAAAATTAGGCCCTGTTGGCTGGAAACCTGTTTGGATGTCCCCTGCCCACTAACCGAAGACGGCTGGGATGGGCTCCAGCACCCTCTGCGACCTTAGTTTGGTCAAGTGGTGCAGAAAAGGGATGGATCGATAGTTACAGTTACATCTTGTACCTAAATTGTCATCATGGAAATATATAATGAAACATTTATGAAATGGTTATATTTATTTAGTGTGATGTAGATTTTAATAAGACATATATTTACTTCTGTGACATTGTGTGCACCTCACCCTCATAGACATGAATCCTGGGCTGGACATTTTAAACTGCCCCCAGAGGGGGCCTGAACCTTTGACTGCTAGGAAATCAGCCATGTTGTTTACACATGGAGAACAATGCCTCGTGGTTGACAGCCCGATAATTATTCAATAAACCTCAGTTCCTACCAACGAAGAAATGCTTTATCAACATGTTCGGTTTACATCCGAAGTAAGATGAAACCTTTAAAAGTGTTAAAGTTCTTTCTCATTTAACTTCACAATTATTTTATTTTCTTTTTCAAACCTACAGGGAGTGCAGAATTATTAGGCAAATGAGTATTTAGACCACATCATCCTCTTTATGCATGTTGTCTTACTCCGAGCTGTATAGGCTCGAAAGCCTACTACCAATTAAGCATATCAGGTGATGTGCATCTCTGTAATGAGAAGGGGTGTGGTCTAATGACATCAACACCCTATATCAGGTGTGCATAATTATTAGGCAACTTCCTTTCCTTTGGCAAAATGGGTCAGAAGAGGGACTTGACAGGCTCTGAAAAGTCAAAAATAGTGAGATATCTTGCAGAGGGATGCAGCACTCTTAAAATTGCCAAGCTTCTGAAGCGTGATCATCGAACAATCAAGCGTTACATTCAAAAAAGTCAACAGGGTCGCAAGAAGCGTGTAAAAAAACCAAGGCGCAAAATAACTGCCCGTGAACTGAGAAAAGTCAAGCGTACAGCTGCCAAGATGCCACTTGCCACCAGTTTTGCCATATTTCAGAGCTGCAACATCACTGGAGTGCCCAAAAGCACAAGGTGTGCAATACTCAGAGACATGGCCAAGGTAAGAAAGGCTGAAAAACGACCACCACTGAACAAGACACACAAGCTGAAACGTCAAGACTGGGCCAAAAAAAATCTCAAGACGGATTTTTCTAAGGTTTTATGGACTGATGAAATGAGAGTAAGTCTTGATGGGCCAGATGGATGGGCCCGTGGCTGGATCGGTAAAGGGCAGAGAGCTCCAGTCCGCCTCAGACGCCAGCAAGGTGGAGGTGGGGTACTGGCATGGGCTGGTATCATCAAAGATGAGCTTGTGGGGCCTTTTCGGGTTGAGGATGGACTCAAGCTCAACTCCCAGTCCTACTGCCAGTTTCTGGAAGACACCTTCTTCAAGCAGTGGTACAGGAAGAAGTCCGCATCCTTCAAGAAAAACATGATTTTCATGCAGGACAACGCTCCATCACACGCATCCAAGTACTCCACAGCGTGGCTGGCAAGAAAGGGTCTAAAAGAAGAAAAACTAATGACATGGCCTCCTTGTTCACCTGATCCGAACCCCATAGAGAACCTGTGGTCCCTCATCAAATGTGAGATTTACAAGGAGGGAAAACAGTACACCTCTCTGAACAGTGTCTGGGAGGCTGTGGTTGCTGCTGCACGCAATGTTGATCGTGAACAGATCAAAGCACTGACAGAATCCATGGATGGCAGGCTTTTGAGTGTCCTTGCAAAGAAAGGTGGCTATATTGGTCACTGATTTGTTTTTGTTTTGTTTTTGAATGTCAGAAATGTATATTTGTGAATGTTGAGCTGTTATATTGGTTTCCCTGATGAAAATAAATAATTGAAATGGGTATACATTTGTTTTTTGTTAAGTTGCCTAATAATTATGCACAGTAATAGTCACCTGCACACACAGATATCCTCCTAAAATAGCTAAAACTAAAAAAGCGCCACTCCAACTTCCAAAATATTCAGCTTTGATATTAATGAGACTTTTGGGTTCATTAAGAACATGGTTGTTGTTCAATAATAAAATTAATCCTCAAAAATACAACTTGCCTAATAATTCTGCACTCCCTGTATTAATTCAATTAGTATTTGACATTTTAGTGTTCTAAGCATGTGCAGTTGCAGAATGAGGCATGCAAATGTCTTGCCTTATAGCGGAGGGCAATAATGAGACCAAGGATTCTGATTTAGCCCACATCTCAGTCCTAAACAATAGAATTAGTGAAAGTATTAATAAGCTAAAAAGAAGTGAAGCCGTGCAGTTATTTTGTTTTCAGGTAGCGCCCTGTTCGTATTTTCTTTTTGGGCATACTATACAGTGCATCCGGAAAGTATTCACAGCGCTTCACTTTTTCCACATTTTGTTATGTTGCAGCCTCATTCTAAATTGTATTAATTTCATCTCTTATCCCAAAATTCTACACAAAATACTCCATTATGACAATGTGAAAATTATTTTTTTTTTACTTTTTTTGAATTTATTAAAAATATAAAATTAAGAAATCACATTTACATAAGTATTCACAGCCTTTGCTTAATACTTTGTTGATCCAACTTTGGCAGCAAATACAGCCTCAAGTCTTTTTGAATATGATCCCACAAGTTTAGCACACCTATTCTCAAGCTCAATCAGGTTGGATGGGAGACGTTTGTGCACAGCCATTTTCAGATCTCTCCAGAGATGCTTGATTGGATTCAAGTCTGGACTCTGGCTGGGCCACTCCAGGACATTCACGGAGTGGTTCTGAAGCCAATCTTTTGTTATCTTGGCTGTGTGCTTTGGGTCGTTGTCCTGCTCAAAAATGAACCTTCGCCCCAGCCTGAGGTCAAGAGCGCTCTGGAGCAGGTTTTCATCCAGGATATCTCTATATATTGCTGCATTCATTTTTCCTTCTATCCTGACTAGTCTGCCAGTTCCTGCTGCTGGAAAACATCCCCACAGCATGATGCTGCCACCACCATGCTTCACTGTAGGGATGGTATTGGCCTGGTGATGAGCGGTGCCTGGTTTCCTTCAAACATGGCGCCTGGCATTCACACCATAAGAGTTCAATTTTTGTCTCATAAGACCAGAGAATTTTGTTTCTAATGGTCTGAGAGTCATTCAGGTGCTTTTTGGCAAATTCCAGACGGGCTTCCATGTTCCTTTTACTAAGGAGTGGCTTTTGTCTGGCCACTACCATACAGGCCTGATTGGTGGATTGTTGCAGAGATGGTTGTCCTACTGTAAGGCTCTCCTCTCTCCACAGAGGAACGCTGGAGCTCTGACAGAGTGACCATCGGGTTCTTGGTCACCTCCCTGACTAAGGCCCTTCTTCCCTGATCGCTCAGTTTAGAAGGCCGGCCAGATCTAGGAAGAGTCCTGGTGGTTCCAAATGTCTTCCATTTACGAATAATGGAGGCCACTGTGCTCATTGGGACCTTCAAAGCAACAGAAATTTTTCTGTATCCTTCCCCAGATTTGTGCCTCAAGAAAATCCTGTCTCGCAGGTCTACAGACAGTTCTTTTGACTTCATGCTTGGCGTTTGTGCTCTGACATGCACACTCAACTGTGAGACCTTACATAGACAGGTGTGTGCCTTTCCAAATCATGTCCAATCAACTGAATTTACTGCAGGTGGACTCCAATTAAGCTGTAGAAAGATCTCAAGGATGATCAGTGTTAAAAAGATGCACCTGAGCTCAATTTTTAGCTTCATGGCAAAGGCTGTGAATACTTATGTAAATGTGATTTCTTAGTTTTCTATTTTTAATAAATTCAAAAAAAGTAAAAAAAAACGTTTTCACATTGTCATAATGGAGTATTTTGTGTAGAATTTTGAGATAAGAGATTAAATTAATACAATTTGGAATGAAGCTGTAACATAACAAAATGTGGAAAAAGTGAAGTGCTGTGAATACTTTCCGGATGCACTGTATGTCTGAGCAACGCCATGTTATTAATGCTATGAATAGTTTATAAGAATCGCAAGGTTTCTCGATAGAATTGCTGGTAAGGTCTGGGTAGTTCATACTGTGAAAACAATTTCATTCAGATGTGCAACCAACCTTTGGCTTGTTAACATAGGAATGCTTCATCAGTGTAATCCTACGTTTTGAGTGTAGGAGGCTGGTTGCTGGACATTCACTATTGATAAATGAGGTGATACCCTACATGAGGCTCAGATACATACTAGGTGTATCCATGGCCGACTTACAACCCGAGTATCTTCCTAGCGTCCGTCTTTGGGTCCGGATGGAATAGAGTGGGACATTTGTTTGTATGAATATTACATTCGTTCCGGCGGTCCGACGCTAAATTATTGAAGGGAATGCACTTTGGAAAACACTTTTAGTGTGGTTGCTTTGTAGAGGCAACCACCATCAATCTTTCTCAGCAGAAGAACGAAAAAAAAGCTTGAAAGATTGAAAGTGTGGTGGAATTCCTCCCCGCTGGCTATGCCACTGCCCGTTCGTCTGTCTGCACAAGCAACAGATGGCTCTGGTCTTTGTGTTGCTAGGAAACTGGTAATCAAATACTTTAATTCAGATTGATTTGGGAATCGGCGGTTTACTAAGAGGGTGTTATCTTTGGTTATCGAGACGGTGGGCTATTTCGATTTTTACATTTTGTCCTTCAGACACGATGTCCCTGGGAAAGTTTTCTGAACTTGTGTATACAAAAAGGGTGTCCAATATTAATCTATTTGAATTAGAAAAGAAAGGGAATCAATTCATTGATGACAGTAGTATCAATGTTTTGTGCAATTGAAGGCAGCACTCTGTTCCTGGTGGATTGCTCATTCTGCTAGCCGCAAACTACCAGATTAATTCACTAAAACCTGCTTAGGGAGTTTCAGGTTCACAACGTTGAATTGTATGCTCACACTGTAAGACGAGGCATCAGAACTTTCTTAACCACACTGGAATCCAGAGGTTTTATCTGGAACATAACTCAACCCTGAGTGTATTTCTTTGGAGAAAGGGTATGCAATACTGGGAATTTTAATATTGTTTCGTTCCAAGTAAATATATGGTCCTATAGATCAATATCAATTTGATACTGATACGTTTTGCTTGTCATGATCATTGAATAATAGGAACCATTCCCACTTGAGATATTTATATTTAGGAAAAAACGACACAAATATTTAGGCATAAAAAATGTTAATTTATTTTCCTTGAATCAAAACAGTTCAAACTTTAACAGTATAAAAAATGGAAGTATGTTTCAGAAAAAAAGCCAATTAAAATAAAAAAGCAGCAATGTAATGAAAATACAAATATAACTATTTCAACGTTTCAACTTTACCTTCCATTGCACAGAATTTTGAAACGTGGGCACTGTAGTTACAGTATAGGTATGCTGATTATTGGTCTTTTTATTTGTCATATTATTTTCGAAATTGAGTTTGCTTGCAAAATAAAGTATAAAGTCTTGGAAAGCACCCTCACATGGAGAAAGAGAGAGAGAGAGGATTGAATCTTTGAGACTAAATGGATAAGTATTCAAATACACAACAAATGTGAAGGCTTCCCTGCTTTTACAGTTCGGTGTACATGTATTCTTCTATCTATTTTATTAAGTGGCTATTTTAAAGAAGTTTAGGAGGATGGCTTCATTGTGAGTATGTACAGTAATTTGTAACTTAATAATTACTTTCAGAGTAATGCTTTACATTTTGGTGTCAGTTATCTAAGGGTACTGTTATAACTTTTTAAATGAAGTAACTAGTAACTGTAATTACTGTTCTTCAGTAACACGCCCAATACCGTTTATTTTGAGTGTCATAGGAGACAGAACAAGATGTTTTCTTGTTTTCTGCCTTCGGAGGAGAAAGATCTCTATGCAGGTACCCGGTGGAGTTCTCTCCTCCCATTGTGAGAGCGCTGCATGATGCTGTCCGTCGTTTCCAGATGTTGCTGTTTAAGCGCTGCGGTTCTTATCAAAGAGCACATTTGTCGCTGATGCCAAAGCCAGAACAGTCGAGCCTCCCGCATTGCCGCTGCACCATCAGTCGGAAGGAAAGATCAGTCGATATTGCCCCTCCCTAGTGAGTTGACAAACAGATCTTCGCAGGAGGCAGCCGGTAGAGGAACGAAAAATAGGGCTGCTGATTATCTGCATTGGTGCGGCGGGTTTAAAGGGGTTCCCCGGCCCCGCCCTGTCCCCTTTACATCTAAAAATAAGCATCAGATGGTGCCCCCCACACCCCCCACCCCTGAAGCCCGGTTCTCTTGATGTGATCCATAAGTTAGTCAGACGGATGATTCATACAGAAAGAAAGGCGTTACGTTTGGATGTCCAGATTGCCGGACCACATGTGGAGATGGCGTGCAAGTGAGCACGCGGCTGCTAAATGATTTTATTAAAGCTTTTCCAGTCTTTGGTCAGCTGGAGCCAACAGCCACACAGGAAATGGCTCTAATGACCGTCGGTGTATGAGGGCGTTCACGCTGATGGATGAAGGTGTAGCATTGATCACATATGCCGATTTATTCTCAGCATGGCCTACAGGAAAAAGGTTAAAGTCATGCGAATTGCATCTGATGGCCGTTGTGTCATTCAGACATCATTAGTGAAATGCCACATGGCGAGTAGCTGAGAGACATCATAAATTGCCATATTTTTAACAACGCTGCTGGACCATTTTCAGACTTTGGAAAAAGAATACTTGAGACATTACACTTCTGTAGAACGGTCACTGAAATGAAATAGAGGTAACAAAGCTGTCTTGGATACGTTGCTCCTATTGACGTATTATTAGAGAAGTTTCTTTTGACCTGTTTTAAACCAAGGCACACTTTTGCCATGAAAAGAAGAAACCAGGGCAGGCAACTAACGATTATTCTCATAATCGATGAATCGCTCAATAATATACTCAATTAATAAATGAATATATATATATATATTTTAGTAGAAATACATTTTTAATTCCCTTCTCTTTATTTTTCCATTTTTTTGCCTATTTATCTTGACAGTCTTTTCTCTTTTCTGCTCTTTAAAGTCTTTATTACATTTATTTTTTATTTTGTTTATTCTGTCATGGTTCTCTCCACTAAGACTTAAAATTGGAGACGGAATGCTGCCTTGTCTCACACAAACTGTATTTTGAAGCTACTGTGCCACATCACCTTCAACAATAGTGCACATGTCTTCTGGGCAGTAATGATGTCATCAGGTCAACTGTTAAGGGCACCGTGCATAAAAAAAATGAGATTTGCACTCCATGCCTTTTGAGAACACTATAATGAATGTGTGGTCAATCATTAGATTAAATTCTACAGTTTCCTGTAGAGCACCACCACACAAGCTGTCATGGAACTCTACTGTGCAACAACACACTCATTGAGAACAACTGCATTAGATCGACACCCAATAGACTTGGTAATGCTTAAGTCATAACAGCCAAAGCGCTGAGGCTTGGAAAAGGTTTCTGTCAATTCCTGTGAACTGCAGCTTCTACCATGTGTGTCATTAATGACATCATTGGTCTGAGAAACAGACCATGCCACATTTGTAAAAGGCAGATTAGATTTTAATGCCACTGAAACGGTTCTAAAGGTGAAAGAAAATCCGGCAATTTTCTGGAGACATTTTATGAGGGATGTGCATTGAGGTACAGAAGGAGGAGAACTACACAATTTTCTACTTAGGGATGTAATAATATCCTCCGAAAGATGACTTCCATAGAAATCAGAACAGTGGTGAATTTAAACCATGAGACAATAACAAAAGGGGGTAGTAAAGCGCATCAGTATGACTTCAAAAGAAATAAAGGAATCAAGTCTATTCTGAACAAAGATAAAATAAAAGCAGACTTCAAGATGAAGAATACCTGCACCCCGTTACAGTATGAGCACTGCTTGTTCCATCACAGCAGTAGTGGAAGCCTTGGAGAATTGAAAGAGTTGCAAAATCCAAAAGTTGCCAAAAGAAGTGGTATTTTCCATTGGCACTTGTTTTTAGTGATTTTCTTGATTATATTATGATACATATGTTGGAAAAATGTGTATTGTCTGAGGTTGATCTGTTGCTATCATGAACTTTATGAATATGGTCCAGCTTTAAAGGGACAATTATATATATTTTTCATGCCACTACAAAAAGTAGTTAAAGAAGTTTTGCTGGTAGATAATTAAAAACGTCAGCTCAAGTTGTCAAAGGTTTCAACAGAGCCAGGGTTATCAACCAACCAACCAACCAACCAACCAACCAACCAAAAAAGATCTTAACATTTTCACACATTTTTTTTTTAGCTCAAATATAGAAATGGGTTCTAGAAACTGTAGGTTTGGGGATGTAGACTGATTTGGGTTGGTTCTACATACAGTATCATTAATTTACATGAAATCCATCCATCCATTATCTGCAACGCTTATCCTCAGTAGGGTCGCTGGAGCCCATCCCAGCTATTTTTGGGCAGTGGGCAGGGGACACCCCGAACTGGTTGCCAGCCAGTCGCAGGGTACACAGGGACAGGCAATTCGCTCGCTCATTCACACCTAGGGACAATTTTGACCGGCCAATTAACCTAAAATGCATGTTTTTGGGATGTGGAAAGAAACCGGAGTGCCTGGAGGAAACTTACGCAAGCACGGGGAGAACATGCAAACTCCAAACAGGAGGTTCGATCTCATGACCTCAGAACTGTGCCGCACACGCGCTAACCACTGCGCCGCCATACTTCCCTTACATGAAATCAAGCAAAGTTATTTTCTTTGATGTTTTGATGAGAAATAATTTGCCAATTTCCCATTGCACGCTTGAACAAAGCATTGCATACAGATCATTGTACATAATTTGTTGCACTTTTTGGTTCGATTCCCATTGCATCCAATGTTGTGCGAATACGATCAGCGATCGACCGATCAATTATTGTTCAAAGGGTAAAACTTTGTATATAAAGGGCACCCAAACTTTGAGTTATTTTGTGGGGAAAAATGTTCTTTTATTTTCTAAAATAAGGCAACTTTTATTTTTTTCTGTGCTGCCTCCTACCAAACACCCATGGCCTGTTACCGGTCTGCCACCTGATAGTTGATAACCACTACTTTGTAATGTTGGCAATGTCATTCAGACTGGGCAGAGTGCAGCCAATTATTTTCTAGGTTGTATTGATGAATCTCTGAATGGTTTTCATCAACTTGATAAGTCAAAATCCAATCTTTAGACAAAATAATTCAAGTGGTGATTAGTTTGAACTCCGGTGGATACATCTAGCAACAGATACTTAAAGGAGCATTTCATATGTGTTTTTAAAAGATCATTCGCACAATACGGATTTGGCTGGCAGGGCGCACATTTGTCACCTCTGCTTTGAGTTCCACAAAGGATTGAGCCCTAATTAACACTCGTCAGATGACATTGAAAGCTCACGTCAGCTGCTCAGTGTCTTCCGAGACGGCAAAGCATCATCAAACCTGGTGACACATCCTATTCCCCCCAAGATTCGACTACTCTCAAAAAAAATGTCATGGCCCAATAAAGCGTGAGTGACATGGACGTCAAAACAGAACAGACACATATACACACATACCCGCAATTGGTTTAACACTCAGCTATGAACAAAGTCTTTCAACGAAGGACACCATCTTAAGGTGCAAACACAACATTGAACAAAAAAAGAAGAGCGCATTCATGTAGGGGGGTCACATTGCTGTAAGCAAGGAAGACAAAGAGAATGAATTGACTCAAGGGATGTCAACGGGTGGTCATAAAACCTTTCATGTGCTTGCATAGTTGTCGGAAATAGAAACTATTGACTTTCACTTTAAAGGTGTACAACTTGGGAATACAGTGTTGTTTTTCTGGATGCAGGCAGTGTTTTTCTTTTGAATCTGTACGTTGGCTCAGACACACTGATGACATAAATAGAGACGTCCACTCGTCTGGCAGGATACAATAGTTTTGACTTTGAAAAGTGTAATTTTTACCCAGGAAAGTTTAAGTTGAGTTTTTGTTTTTTTCTTTAGTTTTATTTATTGAAGTTTTCATTGTAATTTTAGCTTAAGATGTCTAGATGTTTATATACCGAGGAGTCCTAACAACCCGCGACAGTTGTTTCCTCTCCTGCACTGTGCAGCTGCCGTACCACACGGTCACGGTACGCTCACGATTCTTGTTCTGCAAAAGTTGAAGAGCAGCCGAGAGGAGAGAGCAGCCCGTTTAAGTTTTCTAAGGAAGAAGATTCTTTGCTGAGCCTTCTTCACCAGGCAACAAGTGTTGATAGACCCGAGGGGTCAAATTTGATGTGCCCAGGAACTTGTCGTTGTCCGCCCCCTTCACCCACACGGTCCGGGAGGAGAGGGGGTGTTGACAGTCTTTCTGGACCTCCTGATGTCCACAAAGGCTTCCTTGTTTTGTTTTTATAATGTTCAGCACCAGGTTGTTTGCTGAACAGCACCATGAGAGCTGTTGTACCTCCTTTCTGCACTGGGTCTCATTGTTACCTGAGATGAGAACCACCATTGTAGTGTTGTCAGCGAAATTCATGACTGTATTGGTGGGATGGATGTCTGCACAGTCGTGAGGAAACAGGGTGGAAAGGCCTGGGCTGAGCACACATCCCTTTGACGTGCCCATGCAATACTCACCAATTGAGGCCTGATAATGAGGATAAGTGTTACAGAAAATAGATACATTGATGTTTTGGAGCGAGTTTATATGTCGGGTTGACTTTATTTCCATGGTTTTTCAGTTTTATTTTAGGTTCTCAAAATTGAGTTTGAAAAAGGATGAGCAGTTCTTCATAGGGTTTGATATACAGAATATTTTTGGCATATATGAGCTACTGGTAATAGCTGTAGGAATACACATATACAAAGGCTGAGGTGTATTTAGATCATAATTGTAGAAAAAGGTCAAGTCAAGTCAAGTCAAAATTATTTATATAGCCCTTAATCACAAAAATGTCTCAAAGGACTGCACAGGATTACAGTTACAAAATTACACAATTACCTGATCTTAAACCAGCATGCGGGCAAGGAAAAACTCAAAAACCTCAGTGTGAGAAGAAAAGAGAAACCTTGAGAAAGGACCTCACATGTTTGAAGCTTGTTATCTTGCCAGACAGCTACACCTCTTTTTGAGTGTATTTTTTGGAAGTGGCCGCAGCACCTTTTATTGACTTTCTCTCCTTGTCAGAGAGTAATGATGTCTCAGGAGCTCGTGCATGCCATTGTCTCGCACGCGAAAAGTAAAAAGGCCATTCCATAAGCTGATTATAAATCTATTACAAAGTTAAACCTTACAGCACCCCACAGTTAAATAGTGCACAGTTCTACTGACGATAGCCCCGTCATCCTTGGAAAAAACTTGCTCAGCACCGCTCGACATTTGTCTGAGGAAATCAATTCCATTTTGTTTATAAGGATGAAAGGTGGACTTTACTGAATATGATCTTACATGCTTGTATTCTTGAGCTGATTTAATCTCTTCAGTGGCTAAAATGTATGTTCCCTGTCCATCATTGTGTATATAACTCAAACAAGTAAGGTGATAGACCTAACAATGGCACTTAAGGTCGCTCTGACAATAAAAGAAGACACAGGTTTAACGTAAAACACGAGTTGTTTCCCCGGCGTAATTTTTTTGCCTTTATGTATGCCTTTCAGGACGCCCTTACGAGTTCTCCCTTCTTCACCATCCGTTTCTGGCACTGTTAAAATAGTGGGATCTGTACCACTGGTGGGTTAGTGGTAAGATCTCGGTGCCCACACCGCTGTGCGATTCCTAGATCTGTGACATTTTTTGCCTGATCAATGTTGCATAGGCATATACCATACGTGAATAAATGCACGGTTTTTCTGTAACTTTAATTCAATGCACCTTAAAGTCCAGTGTACCATATATGATAAAAATATGACAAAAGGTTATTTTTGGGGGGTAAGCCTTACAATCCTGTGTGCCTTCTAGTGTAGAAAATATAGTACATTGACCCTGGATTTTAGTACTATATTGTTTCCATCCATCCATTATCTGCACCGCTTATCCTCAGTAGGGTTGCAGGCTGCTGGAGCCCATCCGGCAATCTCACAGAGACAAACAACTCACTCGCTCATTCACACCTAGGGACAATTTGGACTGGCATATTACCCTGACATGCAGGTTTTCGTAATCTGGCTTAATATAATTTAATTGGACAGTCTGAGGCAGCACGGCAGCGCAGTGGTTAGCACGTGTGCGGCATAGTTCTAAGGTCTTGGGAACCTCCTGTGTGGGTTCAAATCCAGCTACTGGACTTCCTGTGCGGAGTTTGCATGTTCTCCCCGTGCTTGCGTGGGTTTCCTCCGGGCACCGCGGTTTCCTCCCACATTCCAAAGACATGCATTTCAGGTAGATTGGCCGGTCCAAATTGTCCCTAGGTGTGAATGAGCGAGCGAGTTGTCTGTCCCTGTGTGCCCTGCGATTGGCTGGCAACCGGTTCAGGATGTCCCCTGCCCACTGCCAGATGATTGCTGGGATGGGCTCCAGCACCCCCGTGACCCTACTGAGGATAAGCGGTGCAGCTAATGAGATGTGAGATGAGATGGACAGTCTGTATTCTTAACACCTCATAGTGGTAAAAAACAAGACAAACATCCATTCAATATAAAACAAATATTAGCCTGAATATTATGCGAAAATTCCCGAATTATCATTCAAACATGCATTTTTTTAAATACTGTACTGTGGTGTGGACTTCTATTTTTTTAATAACAAGAAAAAGGAGAATGTGATGTGTGATTGGTGCTGTAAAGTGGTCCCCTACGTTGGCAAATATGCTATAGAAAACAACCTGAAAACATGTTTACTCTACAGAGCGCTATGAGCTGCACCTAAAAAGGAAAACATGTTACTGTTCCTGAACAAAAAACAGGAAATCTGTTGTCACAATGGCAACAAAGCAAAAAAGGCTTTTTTGTCACAATGGTGGATTTTTGGTTTCGCTCTTTTGACAATTGCATAGTTGTTGCTGTAGAAGTATTATAAGTTATTTTTTATACTGTTTAAAGCTTTTAGATTGTCTTTACATTATTGTATTGACAATTTACATGACTAAAAGTCCCAGTATCACCCATTCCTATTGAAAAAAAAACTGTTAGTTTTTCAGGTTCACATTATTGGTTAGAAGAAAATATATCAAATAAGTTACAATTATTGCGTCTTTCTAAAGTTTGAAGCTTGTTATCTTGCCAGACAGCTACACCTCTTTTTGAGTGTATTTTTTGGAAGTGGCCGCAGCACCTTTTATTGACTTTCTCTCCTTGTCAGAGAGTAATGATGTCTCAGGAGCTCGTGCATGCCATTGTCTCGCACGCGAAAAGTAAAATGGAATTACATTCCATTTCTGTTGTCTTCTGTGTAACTCTCCCTCTGAGAAACACGCCTCAAATCGACTGGCCTTTTTTTATATTGTTTTCTGTCGGTCTGATTTTACAAAAGCAAATGAAGAAAACATTGCCACAACACTGATGCCGAGCAGATTGAAGATTGTGCTTGGAGGCGTCCCAGTGTAGTCAACAGAGGGACTAATGCTAAATATAATGTGGCAAATGTTCACTTGATGACACACACTCATCTTTGTTTGGTAACGCCGACTTAATGTGTTTGGCAAATTTGTCTTAACGGCATACAGGCAATCCAATTCATGCCCAACAAATTTAAGCTCATTAAATACCAGTTGGTTCTAATTTTTGGGTTCTGATCATGAATAGTATGTTTTATTTTGAACTTATGGCTTTTTAATTCAAAGGATAAAATAAACAACTTCAAAAAGAAAATGACATCTTGGTTTTCCAGGAGAGATTAAATAATATTTTCTCCATTAAGTATGTGTTGACAATGCCCCACTAAGTCCAAAGAGCCTTTACAATTTTGTCTCCACATTTATCTAACTGTTAGTAAAACTGTTTCGAGACGCGCAACACATTAGGTAGAAGGATAGGGGTGACTTTTGGGATGCGAAGGTTGGTGAGTGATTTCATGCTCGAAGTTTTTTGTTAGTGTAGCATATTCATGGTAAAAGAAAAGGCTTGTTATAAATACAGTCCAAACACCAACCCCAAACCCCAAGATGGGGAAAAAAGAGTTTTTTCAAGCACGTCTAAGACATGCATGTACAAGCACGCACATCATGAATGAGCTGACTGAGGCTGCAATCATGACTTTAAGCCGGATGATTGCTGCAAAGACTAAGAAAGTTTTCAAATTCCGGACAGCAACTTTTAAGAAAATTTACTTGTATTGACTTTTTTCTTCTTCTCCAAATTTTCTTTACAAAACACAGATTATCAGATTAACACAAAAAACCTTTTTATTATAAATATCATTTCCATTGAAATATTTTTCTTAAAACCGTCATTTCAATTTTAGACTCCGAAATATGTCATTATATGCAACAGGATTAGACATGGCACTCCAGGGTAAAACATGTAATATGATGACTTTAAAGCGAAAAAAGACAAACGATGTTGAAATGAATGGGGCCAAGAATAATTATTACATAATACAACACAGTGCTTAGAAAAACTAGTCCAAGTAATACAAATAAAAAATGCAATAAAGAATAGTGCATTAACAATAGTCCAAAGAAAAAAGTGCAAAACATTTTAGCGGCAGTATACAAAAAAATAAATAACATCTTAATAACCGAATATTTTCATTGGCAATATATTGCTCGGAGAGATAGGAACAACTTAACAAATGCAAGCAAAAATTCCATGTATAATGGGAATCAAATTAACATAAATAAAAACTACATGATTGACCTGTATTGTAGGCAGGGTGCGGTAGGGTTATTTTAACTTGATTACTTTCAATTACTTTTGGATTACTCCAATACCAAATATGCTAATAAAAGACAAAAGAAACTAAATATGAATACAATTACTAAATTTTGTGCGGGCTTGGGGAGTAACGGAATACATGGAATGGAAAGAATGATGTTGACAAGCTGTTTGGATTTATTTTCATTCATTCATTCATTTCTGTCGCATTTTATGTTAGTTTTGCCGGAGATCAAAGAGATCGAAGCCAGGAGAGAAAGCTTACCACGTGTTGTGAGTCATAATTTTATTCGTATTTAGTTTCTTTTGTCTTTTATTAGCATATTTGGTATTGGAGTAATCCAAAAGTAATTGAAATTAATCAAGTTAAAGTAACCCTACCCAACCCTGATTATAGGTTTGACTGTCCCCTCTTGAATGATTATTATTTGTGGATATAATTATTGGCGTTCTGAAAAGTCAAAATGTATATGTTCATTGGACCTCATATTGTTACTGCAAACAGGAAAATTCTTGGAAATATTTTACTTTATGTATCAAGATCAGTGGTGGGAGTAATTCGTTATAAATAACGTCGTTATGTAACAATTTTTTTATTTCAGTAAATAGGTATTCTAATTAAGTTCCATTTTCCGCCGTTGCAACGTCATCACTGTTACTCACGGTCAAAAGCGGTACGCGACTTTGAATGCAAGGCATCTTGGCTTGAAGGGTGTAACACTCGTGTCACTTCTAAGTAAACCATAACATATCACTGTACAACATTAGGCGACAATCTGCCCATGGTTTGTAATGATGTGCCATTATGGGTAATGTAGTTATTTTGTTATTAATGTCATAACATCACAAAGTGAGCGGGATTGGATAGTCACTTTATATTTCTTTATTGTTGACGTTTGATGTGAACAACATAATTGAAGTGCAGTTGCAGATTTCTACTTGACCAGTTGTAAGAGTTTATAACCTTATTTTATATTGTTTACTGCTGATTGTTATTTGATCTTATTGTTTCTTTTGGTTGCACTTTAAGTGAAAGATCCATCTGTTGCTGGCGAGATGCAATAAATATCACACGGTTCTATAACACGACTTGTCTGTTCTTCTCGATTCAACTGACCTGAATACTGCTTAGAATGTTTTAAAATTGTTTGACATACAACAAGTTACTTTTAATGTAACAGAAATAGTTACTTTTGACTATATAGTAATTCAGTTACTAACTCAGTTACTTTTTGGAAGAAGTGGTAAGTGACTGTCATTGATTACTTTTTTAGAAAAACGTGCCCAAAACTGGTCAAGACTGTATCTGTCTTTCAGTTGTGTGATATAATAATGAAATCCAGAAAAAAAAACATACGAATGTGTTACATGTTGATAAGAAATAGCTGACGACTTGGTTATAGTTCCCATCAGTACTCTTACAAAGTACTGTATTTATTCGGTATAATGCGCACTCGTGTATAAAGCGCACTCCTAGTTTTTGATTGAAAATTGGTATAACATTTTGTCACGTTTTCTTGGCTCAAGCTAAGTATTGGAAGTGTCAAACATTGAGGTGATGTGGCGAGTAATAGAGGAAGTGTAAACCCACCCTTTGTGCAATGCATTTCCATTCTTATCCAACATATAAGGCACACCTGTTCATTTTCTTTTTTTTCTTTTTTTTTTTACTATTTTACTACTGGTTATTCATTAGTTTACACACACAATAAATAGCAGAGCAAAGAAATGCATTGTCAATCTCCAACATGTCACACACCGTGGTTGGCTCATGTCGATGTCAAGGTGACATCAGGAAAAATCAATTGCTTGTTTGACATGATGTGAAAAGACATTTGCTACGTAGGCTGACCTGCATGTACAGTAAGTAATACGTTGTGTATTTCTCAGAGTATAGTAATAGTTAAGTCACTCAGTATCTTGTAAGATATTTGAATGATGGTTGCATCAAGACATGTGGAAAGCGGTGGTGTATGCATTCCTTTTTAGTATAATTGACGTTGGTGTCAAACCGAATGGGCATTTGTTTTACCAGCTTTGTTCGTTTGACCTACTGAAAAACAATATACAAATATATTACTTACATTTAGCTCTTTATTTACTACTTAAAGGTACATTATGTAATATTTGACCACAAGGTTTCCTCCTATCGTATAACGCGACCAGGAACAAGTCCTACAGAGAAGAAGGAAGAAGAGCTAACAACAGAGAGTCCGGTGACCAAACAGTAACCTAAGTTATAATAATTATGCAAATAAGAATAGTGCATTCTAATAATAGAACAATGAAAATAAATACATTATGCTGCAGGTGGGACCGACAACTCCACATTTCACCCACCCTTCAATATTTTTGAGGCAAAACAAAGAGAGTTTGTAGGAAGTACGGTAACAAGATAAATGTAGTCACTCCACTATCCTCAGTAAGGTTGCGGGGATGCTGAAGCCCATCCCAGCAATCTTCGGGCAGTGGGCAGGGGACATCTTGAACTGGTTGCCAGCCAATTGCAGGGCACACAGAGACAGACAACTCGCACGCTCATTCACCCCTAGACCAAATTTAAACCGGCCAATGAAATTCATGTTTTTGGAAAGTGGGAGGAATCCGGAGTGCCTGGAGGAAACCCACGCAAGCATGGGGAGAATATGCAAACTCTACACAGGAAGATTTGATCCCATGACCTCAGAACTGTGCCGCGGACGAGCTAACCACTCAGCTGCCGTGCTGCCAAGGGTGTCAAACTTGTTTTAGCTCAAGGACTATATGGTAGAAAAAACATTCTCACAGCGGCTTGATGAGGTTTTTTGGAGGCTCAAAATTAACCCTGAGTTTGACACACGAGCTGTATTACAACTGAGTGAATGGACACATTGAGACGTCAAGTGAATTTACCAAGAAGTAAAAACTACACTGAAATATACGGTTAATTTTAATACGGATTAATTAGAACTAAATGAATAAAATAATAAAAAAAACAATGAAATAATGATTATAATCAGGGTTGTAAGTACTGCAAATCTCAAACAATTGTATACAGTGAGATATTTTAATATTTCAGCAGAGGGTAAAAGGTACACCAACACCCAATGTTTGTTTTTATCTTATTTGTTTTTTCTTTTGTTTATTTTGTGTTCCTGGTCAAAGAATCCAAGGAGTCTAAGATTATGTATGTATGCTTTGTTTATTTGAATGTGTTTTTCTTGAAAGATAAAGTGTGAATAAAGTCGGAATTATTACAATTTTGTTTTGGCATGTAGAGCTTTGTAACGTCATGGTTTAAGGAGCAGGTAAGTCTTTGATTGCCTAGAAGAGCTTTCAGTTTGTTACGCCCAATGAAGACGCACAAGTGTTTCGTGTGCGAATCTGTTTGTGCTGACTAATCATTTAGTCAAGTAGTTTTATGTCAAGTGTTGGGCTAAGTCTATCCTTGCAGTCTTTTTGCATTGTATATTTCGGGCGCATATTGGAGACACTTTCCAGGCAATTCCTTGTTTGTCAGCGAGGCAGTTGTTGTTTGGAAGAGGGGCTCATTAGCTCGCGTGTCAATTGTGATTCGGTGCGGTTTGTCCACTGGGAATGCTCGTCAAGCTAGGTCAAAGTCACATGTTCCATTACCTCGACTTGTGTTTCGCTCCAATTTGATCATTCCCCCAGAGGGATACAGACCTGTTCCCGAGAATGGCGAAAGCAAACATTTACGTGGGGTATTAGCGCTTCAGCAGCACTAAATTGTGAATGAACTTAATGGATGCACAGCAACACGGGTGGGTGTTCAAATAACAACAGATGGGCGGCGCGTATACCCCTTCGAAGCCGGATGAGTGGTGGGAACAGCATGAGGACTCTGCACTGATTCACTGTCACATGAGTCAGCAAGCTAGAAGAAGAACGGGCATGCAGTTTCCTTAAGCCTTTATTTTGGTAAGGGGCAGGAATGAGCTGGAGACCATCCCAGCTTGTTTTAAGAGAGGGGCAGGTGAAAAAAAACCTTAACAGAGGGTAGGTCAATCTCAGGGATCCAAAGGTATTACACTAGTCACTTTCACTTGTGTGTTTTCAGGTTTCTGTACCTTGGAAGCTCTCTTATTGAGTAGGATGGGTGAGGCAGAAGAGAGTGACAGACAGACTGTGAGGGAAACAGATAAATAAACAAGATAGAGGGAGATAGAGAGAGTGAGAGAGGGAGAGAAAGAAAGTGTGAGAGGGAGAGAAAGAGAAGTGAGAGAAAGGGACACAGAGAGAGACAGACAGAGAGACAGAGAGAAAGAAAAGAAAAGTCACATGGTAGAAGAGGACAGAGGAGCAACCTTATCTTTCTTTACAATAATGTAGCACAACTGTGAAACCTCAACTCTAATCCCTGAATTTGGACGCCTGAACTCTAATGTAATACTTACGAACCATTGCTCAACCTGCTACAAAACCTTTAACCTCAACATTATTGCAACCCCTAAACTAATATACCAGGAACCTAAAAGCCCCTATAAAATATACCCACTGCCTGAGTCTTAACCTCAATGCTGTAACTCTGACCAGTGAGTTTAACATAATGCTTAAATCCTAATCAATATCCCTGAAACAGATTGTAAACCGTGGCCCAAACTAAAGCCCTATACTCTATCTTCGTTTTGAGTTGTGAGCACTATAAAATAAACCCAAACTCAATGTCAAACTCACCTCTCCAGATACAACCCCATAGAGCAGGAATTTCAAACTCAGTCTGGCTCTGGGGCTTGCTCCAGACTTTCTGTTCTTAGATGCGCCTGTTCAGTAAAAGAATATCAATTCAAAATATTTAGCTTTGTTTTTCAGTATTATGCTCAACCATGTGCCATCTTTGTCTGCTTCCATTGTGGTCTAGCTGCCATTGGAAATTCAACCTACTCTCTGGTTACCCAAAACTTTTACATCATGAGGGGGCTAACATTTTTATCATAGGTGCATATCCACTGTGAGAGAGACAAAGTAAAAAGAAAAATCCACAAATCACAATACATGATTTTTTGACAATATACGTGTGATAAAGCTGCAAATAATTATTTGAACACCCGTTTACCATCTAGAATTCTGACCCTGAAAGACCTGTTAGTGCGCCCATTCGAAGTCCACCTGCACTCTATGTATCATCCTGAATCACATGCACCTGTCTGAGGTCGTTAGCTGCATAAAGACACCGGTCCACCCCATACAATCAGTAAGACTTTAACTTGTAACTTGGCTAAGACTAAAGAGCTGTCCAAAGACGCCAGAGACAAAACTGTACACCTCCATAAGGCTATAAAGGGCTACGGAGCAATTGCCAAGCAGCTTGGTGAAAAAAGGTCCACTGTTGGAGCAATCATTAGAAAATGGAAGAAGCTAAACATGACTGTCAATCTCAATCGGAGTGGAGCCTCATGCAAGACATCACCACATGGGGTCTAAATGATTCTAAGAAAGGTGAGGAATCTGCCAGGAACTACACGGCAAGAGTTGGTCAATGACCTGAAATGACCTGGGACCACCATTTCCAAGGTTACTGCAGGTAATACAATAAGACGTCATGGTTTGAAATCATGCATGGCTCGAAAGGTTCCCCTGCTTAAACTAGCACATGTCAAGGCCAGTCTTAAGTTTACATATGGCCATTTGGATGATACAGAGGAGTCATGGGAGAACGTTTTGTGGTCAGATGAGACCAAAACAGAACATTCTGGTCATGATTCCACTAAGAGTGTTTGGAGATAGAACAATGAAGAGTGCTGTGCATCACTCCTGTGAAGATTGTGGTGGTAAGGGGATGATTTGGGGGTGTTATTCTGCTCATGGGACAGGACCAGCGCGCTCCATTAAAGATGACTGGGGCCGTGTATTTTGAGATTTTGGGGACCAACCTCATTGAAGATGGGTCGTGGCTGGGTCTTACCCACGACAACGACCCGGAGCACACAGCCAAGAAAACAAAGGAGTGGCTCCGTAAGAAGAATATAAAGGTTGTAGCACTCCATGTTTCTCAGCTAAAGCGCAGAAACCTGACTGATCCGGAGAAGATCTGTGAGGAGGAGTGGGCCAAGATCCCTTCTGCAGTGTTTGCAAACCTGGTGAAGAACTACAGGAAATGTTTGACCTCTGGAAAAACAAACAAAGGATACTGTGCCAAATATTAACATTTATTTTCTCAGGTGTTCAAATACTTATTTGCAGCTATATCAGACAAATAAATCGTTAAAAAATCATGCATTGTTATTTCTGCATTTTATCTTTTTAGTTTATCTCTCTCACAGTAGACATGCACCTACGATGAAAATATCAGACCCCTTTATGATTTCTAAGTGGGAGAAACAGCAAAATAGCAGGGTGTTCATATACTTATTTTCTTCACTGTTCATCACGTCATGAATTTCTGTTTCCTTGTACGAACCCTTTCATTTTCCATGCTGGACGTCAGGACTTTTGCACATTGTTTGCCCTCTAGCAGCCGGAGGGAGTATTTGGTTTGCATTTTTTTAGAATCCTTACTTTTGATAAAAACAACCTGTCGCCTCTTTTTTTACAGACTCAGATTTTGACGGAAGGACAAATTAGATCATCCAACGGGATCCATCCATTGGATGTTTAGGTCAGTATTTAAAGGCATGGTCACACAGCGTTTCACGGGCGTATCGCAGCTGAATCACGGCCAGAAGTTTCTGCCCGTGAAGCAGACGCGGTGGAAAATGTGCAAAATTGGCTAAACCCGCTGTTTACCCGTGGTATGCCCGCGAAACAGACGCCGGCGACTGTTCCGAGTCCTCATAGCAGGTAATCGCGGCTGCATCTCGTTTGACCGTGTTTACACGCGGTACACACGCTAATACACGTGATAACACCGCGATACAGGCGCAGAACAAACATGCTATGACCGTGCTCCACCCGCGATTACCCGCTAAAATTTCGCGTCCTACCCGGGTGTAACCACGTCTTGGCACGTACTAGCATGTTCGTACCGTGTCTTTACCTCGTGTGTACCACGTGTGCCGCCCGCGGTTACCCGTGGTCTAAAGTTTTGAGCAGCGCAAAACTTTTTTGCGCGGCCAACCGCGTGTGAATTTCTTACAGCGTGTAAAGCACGGCTGTATCTCGTCTGTATCGCGATCTCAAAGCGTCCAACAGCGTCTGCTTCACGGGCAGAAATTTCTGGCCGTGATTCAGCCTCGATACGCCCGTGAAAGGCTGTGTGACGATGCCTTAAGCGGGCCATATGTTGGACTGTTAGACTGTATGTAATTTCACCTCCCATATATACTTGCATAGTAACCTTTTTCGAACTATGCAATACAATACTGGAATGGGCCAACAGGCGCATAAAACAAAATGAACACAGGGGGACGTAAGACTCACAGCGCCATCTTACTCAGGCTAATTATCAAATCACAAACCCCTAAACCAGTGGCCCACAACATTTTCTGTACTACGGACCAGTCGAATGTCTGACAATGTTATTGTGGCCCGAATGTTAAAAAACATTGGACTTCACCAAAACATTAGAATTGAGCATTAAGCTCTCCATTGTTAACCTAGAATTAGTCAAATACAAACATCCAACACATCCCTCCCTCATAATAAGTTAGATCCCACGGTCTGCCAGAACTGGATAACATGGTCAACTCAACAGCGAGCATTTTTGAAGGGACACATTAAAAAGGATGGATCGACGTCTGCTGAATTTTGACCTGTAAACAAGATGTTTTAACTTGTCTTTTCTAAATGGTGCTTTCCGTGTGAAATTGTTGGATTTATAATGGGTTGTTATGCCTCATCTAGGCACTTCTTTGTGCACTTCCTGTCTGCGCATTATCCAGAGACTTGAGTGTTAAGCTGCTGAATATTATTAACGAGGATCCAAAGGGAACGGGTCGATATAAGAGCCAATGCCCACCAACGTCTCCCCCCTCGCCCAGCAAAGTGACGTCCTACACATGATTTCCCAGTATTCGGCCTCCTATAGTGTTGCTGGCTAATCGCCGGGATGTGAGCACAGCCTTAATCACGGCGGAGGCGGTTGTGCAAAAGAAAACGTCAACCTCTGCAACTTTTTGCACCCAAGATGTTTGGAAACATGTGGATGCAGCATGCCCCAACATTATGAAAATGTAATTTTCTGATTATTTCGGATGCTCGAACCAATATCACTTGTGGAATAAACATCGACTGCGTACTGTTCTCAACGCAACCCTTCTTTTAAATTCGAACTGATGGAAAACCGAGAGAATATACAGAGTATTAGTCTGAAGCGTGTCTGGCACATACAGATAAAACACTGCGGTGTGAAAAAGAACTGTGAGGCAAAGATGGGGATCCTGTTGAAGCTGACTACAAAAACTTTACTGTATAGGTTTTGTGTCGGCAAATATCAATGCTGACGACTGACTACTCATGGTTAATTCATACCTTCTTGGCTTTTTGGGCATACTTAACTTTTGCAAACAGATTTTAAAGATGTGTTTTAGTACTAGATCATGACAGTGTATAGATAACTTTTTTCACCTTTTGGCAGGAGTGGGAGGGCGTTGATTGATAGGCTGAGGTTAAATAAATGGTTCAAATAAATGAAAAATAATCAATACTACCATGTATTCACTTGGATCGGCTCGATACTGAAACTTCAGGAATTGCCCATGCCTATTACTCATTACGTTTCTAGATCACACTATTCTCAATCAAGCTATTTCAAACGTTTTGACTTGATTGAAAACCAAAGAGCAACCACACAGAGTTTTTGTTTCATTAGTTTCTTGAATGCATCACACAACTGTGAAGTCAAAGTTTTGTGCTGCATTTTGTTTTGTAGGTACTGTTATAAGCAGGGTTGGGTAGGGTTATTTTAACTTGATTACTTTCAGTTACTTTTGGATTACTCCAATAATGCAAAGAAATATGCTAATAAAAGACAAAAGAAAATAAATATGAATACAATTCTGACTCACAACACGTGGTAAGCTTTCTCTCCTGGCTTTGATCTCTTTGATCTCCAGCAAAACTAACATAAAATGCGACAGAAACAAAATAAAAATAAATCCAAACAGCTTGCCAACATCATTTTTGCCATTCCATGTGTTCCATCACTCCCCAAGCCTGCACAAAATTTAGTAATTGTATTCATATTTAGTTTCTTTTGTCTTTTATTAGCATATTTGGTATTCGAGTAGTCCAAAAGTAACTGAATGTAATCAAGTTAAAGTAACCCTACCCAACCCTGGTTATAAGTAACTGCTTTTAGTTTGTATTTGTTGATTGGTTTACTGATTATGTATAGTGTGTATGAGCACAGTATACAAATGAATACAATTTTAAAGAAAGCACCATAAAAAGTTAAATAATCAGCACAGTTTACATGTTCAAATGGTGTAGTGTAAGTAATGCAGCATATCTTATCTTCACTGCTTAGCCTTATTTAGTAGGGTTGCAAAGGTGCTGGAGCCCATCCCACCTATCTTCTGGCAGTGGGCAGGGGACACCCTGAACTGGTTGCCAGCCAGTAGCAGGACGCACAGAGACAGACAACTCACTCGCTCATTTACACTTAGGGACAAGTTGAACCGGCCAATTAACCTGAAATGCATGTTTTACAGATTGTGGAGTGCCCGGAGGTAACCCACGCAAGCACGGGGAGAACATGCTAACTCCGCTGGTCGCTGGATTTGAAACCATGATCTCAGAACTGTGCCGTGGTTGCCACTGCTGTGCTATACCGCCTACCTTAATAAAGCGATTGTTTATTGATTGTTTTGGGGGGAAAATACACAAAAACTCAAAAAACTAAAAAGGCTTAAGAAAAACTAGTTTGTGCTGCTACATTCTGTGTATATTCTAAAAACACCAAATCTTATGACCTCTTTAGAATCAACAAACATTTTTTTCAGTTCTAACTCATAATTATTCCATCATTTTATACCCAATATAGAAACACACATTCCAAAGTGTTGATAAGAGAGAGTTGAGCGTGTGAACACAGGGGAAAAATGCCTTTTAACCTATTCCAGAAAGAAAAAAAAAAAATCAATCGTACAACACTAAATTATGCGAATGCATTTAGAGAATGTTTGTAGTTCTACTTTGTAGTGACTAATATGACCTGAGAGCCCCTAAAAGCTGTTTAACGTGCTGAAATCATTTCTGCTTCCAGGAACTGTTTTTCAAGGTAGATAGATCAAGGAAAGGCAAAATATAGATTTTCCTCCACACCTATGATAAAATGACAAATGACCTAAGTAGAAACGTTCCGCCCACGTCCATTAAGAAACAATCAGCATGTTTGACGGAGTCAGCAAGTAAGCATTGTTAATAAAACACGTGGGGCTCAATTTGGTTGCCGGTCAGGGAAACCTTTGCTATGATCGTCTTTTTGTATGCAGCAGTGGGAAAGTATTGCAATCACTCCTTAGTTGTGTAATAGAAATGTATATGTAGGCAATGCATATGTAAGCATTTTCAGCCTCCTGTTGGCTGACATGCTCAGCTCCTTCCTTGCCTGATCAAACGCTTAAACAATAAAATTATTATACCACTACAAAGTGAAAATGCTGATAGAAACCAATGTCTGTAGTTGTATTTTCATTCATCTATTTTTGATACAATTTCCAAAAATCTCAAAGGTAAAATGAATAGTAGCGCACAAAATGGAAAGATGTGCAAATATTTACCCAAAACAATTTTGAAAAGCAGGTTGCCATTGATGCATACAAAAAGTAGAAGGTAACATTTTGTATATGTACCAGATACACAGTAATCCCTTGCTACTTTGCGCTTTGGATATTGCTATTTCCTTGCTCCGGATGTTGAATTGAATTGTCTTGATATGAACGTATCATCCATTGTGTTCTGCAGCAAACAGCAGACAGAAAATGCTATCATGGGGGCGTAGGGCTGAATGTTTGTTGGGTGGCCGTGACTGCCCGTGTGCGCAGCTGTGATAGCCTGGTCTATGCTGTTAGTCAAACAGCAAGGCTGGCAATGTGTCCACCTAAAACAAAGGGCGAGAGCAAGCATTTAGTGGCTCGCTACATTGAAAATGAATCAATTAAATAGGAACCGAGAAAAGTTAGAAGACCACAAAGAAATGGTTATCACCAGTGGGTTCTCCGGGGATTATTATTGGCTTCGGGAAGCGGCTGAGGCGGCGTTGGGAGAGAAGGCAACAGCGAGGCTGCAGGTCCAGCCTCCTGCTAAAAACTCTCTTAAGTCACTCACAACGAGATTGTATTTAACAAACGACAGATCCATTATCCCTGAAACGGATGACCTGGAGCTAAAACTCGTGGGAAACTGAGACGGTTGTGTTTTAGCTATCACTTTGCGGCAATGGCTCAGGAGGTAGAGCGCTCGTCTTGGGATCAAGAGATCGCAGTTCGAATCCCGGCTCCTCCGTGTTACATGTCGAAGTGTCCTTGGGTAACACTGAACCCTTAATGCCCTTAATAAGCAGGTTAGCGCCTTACATGGCTGCACGGCCGCTATTGGGAAATGTGTCACTGTAAAGCGCTTTGGGAAGCCTTGACTTGAAAAGCACTATATAAATGCAGATCATTTCATTTCATTTCATCACGGACACCTGGCTCAACCCAATGACACCCAATGCTACCATTTAGCAAGCCAGTCACTCTATATCACTTCCTTCCTTAGGGGCCGGTCACACAGACATTTGCGGCTGAATCACGGCTAAAATTTTGCGTTTTTTTTTTGCCCGTGGTTGCCCGGGATGGAAAATGCGCAAAATTTGACAACCCGCCGTTCGTCTGTGGTATGGCCGGAAAAAAGACGCCGGCGTCTGTTCCGCTTCCTCATCGCGTCATTTCTGCGTCATTTTCTCGTGTGGACCACGGGTATAAAAGCTCCCGAGCCGGTGTTGTGCCCAAATGCGACTCCTACGCAACACCCCAACCCCCCACACCCCCACACCCTCACACCCTCACACCCTCGCGTGAACGCGCATTCTGCTGCGATCGCTTTTGACCTTTTCATCCGCGTTAACAAACGCATTTTGTAGAATACGATCGCACTTTATTGTTTAAATAAACGCATTATATAGACTAAGATCTCCCAATTATTATAATTAGCTCGCTTTATTGTTTTAATAAGCGTTTAATATAGAATACGATCGCTTCTGATGAAAGCACAGGAGAATGCGCGTTCACACGAGGGGGGAAGGATTTACCGTTCGATTACGTTCACAACAAAAATAAAGACGGAATTTATTATGTTGTATTACATTCCCAACGAATGCAAGACGAAGTGTATTTGGTTATATGTTCGCCATTACATTCCCTATAAGTGAGATAAAACGAGGTAAAAATGGTTGGAGAAGCAAAGAAATGCAAATCTCGGCAGGGATGTATTTCTCGGGCAGTAGAATTCATAAACGCTCTAGACACAGTCCCGTGAATATCAAGACTTCAAGCTGTTGCGTTTTATTTTTTTTTATTATCTTGAAAACAAATGTCAAGAAATAAATATGGGTTAAGACGAGATCACTACGCTGACGGGGAGGGGTTTAATGAGGGTAATTGTTTTATCTATTTTGCTAATTATCCATTATCGATCAGTTCATAACACGTTACAAAGCTTAGAAGCCGGGACTCTTACTCTCGGCCAAAAGGCCAAGCTAAGGACCTAGCATCAAAGCCTTGCTACGACCATTGAAAATGCACCGAAAGATTTATTCGAAATGAAGAGAAACTACGCTGACGGTGATCCATGTTCACCCCCTTGACGTCACGAGCACAATGGTGTGCTCGGCAAATCGCGCTGTATATACGCGGAGAAAGGTGTTTGACTGTCACACGCGTAACACGCTAATTTCACGTAATAACACCGCGATACAGGCGCAGAACATGCTAATTACCATGCTCCACCCACGATTACCCGCTGAAATTTCCCGTCCTACCCATGTGTAACTACGCCCTGGCCGCGGCCAGAGCACGTCGTTCCGCGTCATTTCCGCGTCATTACCTCGTGTTGACCACGTGTGCGGCACGCGGTTTAACACGTGCTCAAACTTTTGAGCAGCTCAAAAGTTTTGAACGCGGCCAACCACGTGAAAATTTCCGACTGCGAGTAAAGCACTGCTCTATCTCGTCTATATGGCGGTCTCAAAACGTTCAACAGCGCCCAACGACATCTGCTTCACGGCCAGAAGTTTACGGCCGCGGTCCAGCCTCGATAAACTCGTGAAAGGCTGTGTCCACGCGCTCTCAAGAATTGAACAACGCAAAATTTTTTCGCGCTGCCACCCGCGCGCGAATTTCCGACCTCGTGTTATGCACTGCCGTAACTCGTCTGAATGGCGATCTCAATGCGTCCTATAGCGTCCGCCTCAAAGTCAGAAATTTCTGGCCGTGATTCAGCTGCAAATGTCTGTGTGACCGGCCCCTTAATAGGAGATGCCCTCCAATTTTGTTTTACTTTTGTATAATGACATTTAAAAATATTCATTCAACTTCAATTCTTTGTTCTGTATTTTTATTTGTAGCTCTATCATTGCTTTTTTGTTACAGCCATGAACTCTCCACCAGTAAGGACGTCATCTCGAGATAAGTTTGACACTTAGGGTCATATGGAGGTGTTTCGCTACGTCTGTGATTTTGGATTTGCTGGCTTGTGATACTGTCAACATTTTAAAAGAGAATTCCTACTTCGGCCTCCACCTCTTTGACCTTTTGCCGTCTGGTAGGCGCCACAGGTCCCTCAAAACAAGGACAGAGACAACTTCTCCCCCCGGGTCATCACCATCTGAATCGAGCGCACAAAATTGTAAACAAAATATTTTGCGACTTTTTTATTTCCTTTAATGTTGCTGTTAATGTTATATTGTGAAAATGTATACTTCTGCCATTTTTTTGTGTTTTCGGTACTGCTAAATATGATTGCACTTATTTTCATTGTACTATTTGTACGTTACACTATTCTTTTTCATTCACGAACATTGCAATATTATGATAGCCTTTTTCTAATCACTACATTGTCCAAGCACTGATTGTCTTTTATCATTTTCTCCTATTGAAAGTCTTTATTACATGTTTACTCTGGAGTGTGATGTCCAATCTGGTTGCTTACAATGTTTCACAATGTTGATATCAATGACAATAAATACAATTCAATTAAACCCAATCTTACGTTTCGTGACATCGCTTCTTCCAGAGATTACTCTATGTTACATGCTTTAACTGGATAATTTGTTAGACGAGTCACAAGAAAAAAAAAAAAAACGTACTACACGTCCGATAAGACTTTTACATGCTTATGTTTTTGTTTGTTTGTTTTTCCACATTTATGTTTTTTTTAGCGAGCTGGCAACCAACTTTATATCATAAATTACCAAATCAAAGAAATAGAAAAGGGCTTATTTAGGCCCGTCTCCTAAATCAGTGGTCCCCAAACGTATCTGCATGCCATCATCTAAAAGCTGTTTCACTGGTCAAGCTTGTCGTTGCTGTCAACTGGACTTTCTTGCATGATTTCCATTATTACCTATAATTAACGTTGATGTTTAATGTGTTTTGTCTGTTGATTCCCTTGCAACATATATTGCAGCCTTGTCATCCTGGAAGAGGGATTACTTGATGCGTGGCCCCTTCTCAATGTTTCTTAATTTTCCTCATGCTAAGGTTTTTTTGGAAGCCCTTTGAGACTTTTTCTGATTCATGGCTGTACTGTGATACCTCTACTTACGAATGTTTCAGTATATAAAGCTCGCGTCCGATCAGTTTTGTACGAAGTGACGCTACCACTAAAGGTTTGCGCAGGTATGAACCAACAGCATTCTGCGTATATCAGCGAGATGGGACCCATGCAACATCCCCTCTTTCCACATTGCATTGCAAAATGGTTAGGTCTGTTAACTAATTGGTAGTTCTGCTGTGTTAGCTGCATTCTGCTTAGGTTTATACTGCAGAGTTCAGTAGTGCTCCATTCTGATTTAAGGTGAAATACGATGTATTTGTGATCATATTTCCAAGTAAATGCGACTTGTATGTGATCTACTGGGTGAATGTCAGAAGAGGACACGTGACGTCACACACAATAAGCACAGTGTTTGAAGAATTACTCATCAATGTAAACTTTATCGTTTTAAGAATAAGATTTAAAAGAAAGAGCCAGGATTTTGACTTTGGTGTTTTGTGGGGCAGTAGCAGCACAGCCTACCCACACTCCAAAAGGTCAGATACGTATGAGATTTAGGACAGCATATGAAAAGGGCCCAGGTCTAGTGTGAAAAATTAGATATGTGCCATTCAGATTGACTTAAACAGACCAGAAACAGGTCACGTTTGTGCCCAAAAAAAAAAAAAAAAATTCCTGTGAACCTAGGCTCTGACAAAAACAAGGATTCAAACGACCCTACCACCGCCAGAAATTAAGGATGCGTTTGCTTGCTGGGAAAAACTGTAGGCTTTTCTAACAAAAAGATATTCCGATAAAGCCAAAAGCAAACAGGCAAAAAAAGTAATATTTAATCACAACTGTTTGAAACAATTCATAAACATTATGCGTTCCAGGCAAACACACCAATCGCTGGATTGCTATTTTTTGCATCCGGTGAGGGGTTATAATTGTTATAATTTTCATTCGGTTGTTGTTGGTGTTGTAGTCGTTCGAACTCTTCTTGGTTGATGAAGCTTTGTACTGTACATTAACTTCATATTTTGCATTTCTTTAGCTTTATTTTTTGTTTTATGTTTACTATGTGGTATATCTATGAACATTGACTGTACATTAGTGTGCCTCCAGTGCAGTTATACTTGATTTAATAGAGGTTTGGTTGCACTTGATCACCTTGGAACGAAGTATCCCTGTTTCCATTCATATAAATTTGAAACGTTGTTTCAATTTACAGCCATTTCAAAATACAGCATCAATGCTGGAGCATATTACAATTGTAGGTAGAGGTACAGCTGTATAAATAAATGTGACTTGACTTAAATCGACGGCCAGCTGTTCTTTTCTTTAAGCCTTCTCGCTTTTGCTAAAAAAAAAAACCCAATTTGGATCTTTCCCAACTGGCGTGGTGCATTTAAGTCCATCTGTCCGTTGTTTGACATAAATCTAATGAGTGAGACATTAGCATCATGCGCTATACAACAACAAAGGAAAATTAGCTCAGTAAGTCACCCTGACGCTTTTCCCTTTGTTGACTTGCCACCATCAACATTTACTAATGCAGCCCCGCACAAAGAGCACTGAAAAAGCTTTTTGGACTGACTTTAATGGAGCCTGCGGTCACTGCAATGGCGCCCAAGCGTGAGTCAACAAGTCAGCGCAAATGTGCAAAGTGCCACCGAAATGGAGGTGAGTGTTACCAATAACGTCTGATGTATGCAAAAGAGCCAGATAGCAGATAATGAAAGATTAATGAGTAAATCTCTGGGCATGAATATTTGAGGAGGAGGGAGGTAGGAGGAAGGGGGGGGTCTGTTTAATACATGATGGCTCCCTGAAAAGGCTTCCTGTACATGCCAACGCCTCTCATTTTCTCTGTCTCTCTCTCTCTCTCTCTCTCTCTCTCTCTCTCTCTCTCTCTCTCTCTCTCTCTCTCTCTCTCTCTCTCTCTCTCTCTCTCTCTCTCTCTCTCTCTCTCTCGCTCTCTCTCTCTCTCTCTCTCTCTCCCTCTTTCTCTCACACGCACACACAGGAAGCTTATTAGATTTTCAGGAGGATGGCATTTTCATTGCCCCGCTCTCCACTGAGCCTCTTTCATAAATCATTTTATATCACTTTATATCCACTCTCTCATTCCTAGACAGTCTGCATGGGCTTGTCCACAATTACGTGTAGATCATGTTTGGCTTTCCTTGATTAAGGGAAGATTGTCAGCGAGATGGCTGGAACCAAGGCAGCGTTTAATTGCGAGGAGAGTGGGTCAAAAAGCAACCGGTGATGTCACAGCCAAATGTTGAGAGTATGGAGAATTGAGGGGGAAACACAGGTCGGCGACAGTAGAAATATTTGAAGACTGAGTGATATTTTTGATCTGCTTTCAAAACAGGTACTTTAGGTCATCTGTTGATTAAAATGCATCGTTCAGATTTTCATTTGAACGAGTTGTGTCGCAAAGATAATGAAAGAACCTTCAAGAAAAAGCACATGTCGTTACCAGTAAAAAAAAACAACCTAAAGTCGTCCTGGAAAGACATAAGTACATGCAAAAAAAAGTACAACAGTATACTGTCTGTTGCATTTTTTAGCCTTTGAAAACGAAACTTGATTCTACTGTAGAAGAAAACAACAGCCGTTTACGGTATGTTTGAAGCATAAAGTAGGGATATCCCCCTTTTTTCAATATGGCTATTAAGGAAACTGTCTAACTAGAAATGGCATAAGGCTTCAGTAATAAGCATTTGCCAAAACACATATTTTTTGTCAATATTTGTAAGTAGCTGATACCACAATGAATCACATATTTCTATGCCGTTTACTCTGGGCTGTGTAAGTGCTGGTTTAGTGTGCTTTTTATGCATAAGTCGTGTCAGACTATACACTGCAGAAGCAGCTGATCAATGAAAAAAGTGTGTCTTACATTCTAAAACGAATTAAAATTGATAACACAAGATATAACTAGCAATGCAATGATAGCAGCAAGTTTTCTATTTTGATCTATTTTTCTTACATAAGGAGCATCGACTATCAGGTGCATGCAATTGAGGGGGGGTTGGGGTTTTTAAGGGTTATTGATCTATCTTCGTTATTCATTATCCATTATCCGTTATCGGTCAGTTCATAATACGCTACAAAGCCTATGAGCCGAGACACTTACTCTCAGCCAAAAGGCCAAGCTAAGGTCCTAGCCCTAAAGCCTTGCTGCGATCATTGCGAATGCACCGTTCCCGGAGGTACTGCAATACCGGGCCGATGCGTGGAGTGGACAGAGCAAGCTCATGGCTAAACATTTCCACCAGACCACCAGTTGTACAACTCAAGTATGTGAAGGCATCAAAACTTATCTCATTTTAAAACAATTTTTACTCACGATGCCAGGAACACTGATTTGTTTTGTGCACTCTGATAGGTTAAACAGGCTCTCCACTTCTATACCTTTGTCTCTTGGTTTAATATATACACATACATAAAAGAGCCTGCATGGTATTTTGCTAAAAGGCTTTCTGTTTTTTGTTATTGCACTTTTGCAACGTTATTGAGATATGAAATGAGTTCTGATGCCAAGTTTGAATCCCTTTGCACACAATGCATTGAGATTTTGGCCAACAATGATTGTCAAATACGAAAGTATACCACAATACCTCATGTAGTAATACTCAACTATAAATACCGTATGCGTTTCCAATCCCCTTATTCTGCGGTATATAAAGCGCACAGAGTTGCAGGGCACACTTTAAAATTTCTGGCCGATTTGAGGTTTTAAGGTGCACCTTAGGGTCTTAGGGAATACCGTACTACCGTAATATACTACCTAAGCGTGTTACTCCAGCTTTCTGTATTTGAGTGCTATTTTAGTTGAAAGAAAAACAATTATTTGTGCACAAAAATTGTAAATAAATAATTGTATCAATGGGTAGTTGTTAATTAAACTCTCAATAAATAGCAGAGGCCAATTTGGGGTATTTTTGTGTGCCTTGTAGTCTGGAACTTATGGTAAAATAAATAGTACATGACACGCAAAAAGGCCAATGTGTCAACAAATAAATAGCGTTCAAAACAAAAAACTTTTCTGGTTTGGACTGCAAATGCAAGGTGTTAGTATCTTTGAAAGGTCGGATAAAGACAAATGCACAACAGGTTAACGACTCGCATTTCAACAGGACTAAAAACACAGTGTCGCTGTTCAACAATTTGCACGGCGTATCACTTTCACGCCATTGATTCCCGAGCTTTGGAAGGGCCGGCTCTCGACAAGCTCTAACGGTTGCTCTCGCTGAAAGGATCAATGGATTAGTGTCCACGAGACGGGCGGCTCTCGGTGGCCGCTGGGCATGTCGGCGCATGCTAAGAGGCAGCTTATAGTGCAGCGGGTAGCGGCGACGGGCGGTCTTGACCAGCGCGACAGGCAATCTCATGGATTGAGATGGTGACAAATGGAGAACTGACGTCGGAACGCGCACACATCCTCAACTCAATCATATTGAGTCAACACCCTGGCCAATGTGGCTGGCACCATTTAGCAAACAGCAGGACACATTTCTGTACATGCCCGTTCCCTGACGTAACACCCGGGGGAAAAACGAAGTCTTAGCTGTGGCCTCTTCTTGAGAATTATAATGACAAAAATAAAGCAGCGACTAATTCTAATTTGTAACTGGGCACAGGTGTGTTCACACAATTGTCCCCAATTATTCCTGACCCTCGAACATGACATTTTAGGACAGCGCACGTCGTCAGAAAGTTTTCATTTCAACTGCCATGCCAATTTTGTTTTATTTTCTTTTGTTTCTGGTTTCATGTTTCGACAGTTTGCTAGTATGTGGCCGTTTATTTGTTTCTTACTTTGCTCCTTGCGTTTTCAATTTCTGGTTTCAGACTTTGTTTTTGTTTTGGTCTTTGTCAGGTTTAGTTTTGTTTAGACATTTCATTTGCTTTGTGCCCCTTTGTCCGTTTGTTACTTTGGTCTTGGTCTTGTTCATGAATAGCATTCTTGTTTTCCATATGGGTGCTCCGCAAAAACTTAACACACCAGCTTAATTTTAGTTTATGTACAATTGGCACAGTTTTCTAAATCAATCATAGTGGCATTTTTTTCCGGCTCATTTATTTGTCTTCCACCTATCTATCCATTCAATATTCCAATCATTGAGCTGTTCATGCATCAATCATTCCATCCATCCACCCACCTACAAAGACATTGATCTGTTTGTTATTTGTATACTATAATATAAAGGGCCATGTGGAATACAAAGTGAAGTTGTTTTTAATGAGGAAAGATATTTAACGTGTATTCAGAGGATACAAAGTTAGGATCTTTCAAAATATTACCATAATTTGGTACATTTATGCTTGTATAAAAAAACTGTCGGAGCAAGCTGACAGAAAATTAAGTTTTACAACATCAAGTCAAGTCACATTTATGTTTGTATGTTTATATATATATACAATGCATCCGGAAAGTATTCACAGCGCTTCACTTTTTCCACATTTTGTTATGTTACAGCCTCATTCCAAATTGTATCAATTTCATTTCTTATCTCAACATTCTACACAAAATACTCCATTATGACAATGTGAAAAAGTTTTTTTTTTTTAACTTTTTTTGAATTTATTAAAAATAGAAAACTAAGAAATCACATTTACATAAGTATTCACAGCCTTTGCTTAATACTTTGTTGCTCCACCTTTGGCAGCAAATACAGCCTCAAGTCTTTTTGAATATGATCCCACAAGTTTAGCACACCTATCTTTAGGCAGTTTTTGCCCATTCTTCTTTGCAATAAGTCTCAAGCTCAATCAGGTTGGATGGGAGACGTTTGTGCACAGCCATTTTCAGATCTCTCCAGAGATGTTCGATCGGATTCAAGTCTGGACTCTGGCTGGGCCACTCCAGGACATTCACGGAGTGGTTCTGAAGCCAATCTTTTGAGATCTTGGCTGTGTGCTTTGGGTCGTTGTCCTGCTGAAAATGAACCTTCGGCCCAGCCTGAGGTCAAGAGCGCTCCGGAGCAGGTTTTCATCCAGGATATCTCTATATATTGCTGCATTCATTTTTCCTTCTATCCTGACTAGTCTGCCAGTTCCTGCTGCTGAAAAACATCCCCACAGCATGATGCTGCCACCACCATGCTTCACTGTAGAGATGGTATTGGCCTGGTGATGAGCGGTGCCTGGTTTCCTCCAAACATGGTGCCTGGCATTCACACCAAAGAGTTCAATCTTTGTCTCATCAGACCAGAGAATTTTGTTTCTCATGGTCCGAGAGTCATTCAGGTGCTTTTTGGCAAATTCCAGACGGGCTTCCATGTTCCTTTTACTAAGGAGTGGCTTTTGTCTGCCACTCTACCATACAGGCCTGATTGGTGGATTACTGCAGAGATGGTTGTCCTTATGGAAGGCTCTCCTCTCTCCACAGAGGAACGCTGGAGCTCTGACAGAGTGACCATCGGGTTCTTGGTCACCTCCCTGACTAAAGCCCTTCTTCCCCGATCGCTCAGTTTAGAAGGCCGGCCAGCTCTAGGAAGAGTCCTGGTGGTTCCAAATGTCTTCCATTTACAAATAATTGAGGCCACTGTGCTCATTGGGACCTTCAAAGTAGCAGAAATTTTTCTGTATCCTTCCCCAGATTTGTGCCTCAAGACAATCCTGTCTCGCAGGTCTACAGACAGTTCTTTTGACTTCATGCTTGGTGTTTGTGCTCTGACATGCACACTCAACTGTGGGGCCTTATATAGACAGGTGTGTGCCTTTCCAAATCATGTCCAATCAACTGAATTTACTGCAGGTGGACTCCAATTAAGCTGTAGAAAGATTTCAAGGATGATCAGTGGAAAAAAGATGCACCTGAGCTCAATTTTGAGCTTCATGGCAAAGGCTGTGAATACTTAAGTAAATGTGATTTCTTAGTTTTCTATTTTTAATAAATTCAAAAAAAGTAAAAAAAAAACTTTTTCACATTGTCATAATGGAGTATTTTGTGTGGAATTTTGAGATAAGAGATTAAATTAATACAATTTGGAATGAGGCTGTAACATAACAAAATGTGGAAAACGTAAAGCGCTGTGAATACTTTCCGGATGCACTGTATATATATATATATATATATATATATATATATATATATATATATATATATATATATATATATATATATAAAGTGTTTTAGTTTTCTTGTTCACATTGTTATACAGTACAGTATTCATATTTTCGCTACGTTGTTGCTTTTAGGTGTGTTAATTTAGACTTTTTTTTGTGAAACAGTTGTTGTAGTAGTATTTTGGTTCTTTTAAAGGTTTTTATCTTGTCATGTTTACACTGTTTACATTTTGACTTTATTTTCAAAATATTGTGCGATGGGAAGTATTGTTGTTGTCTGTCTGTTCTCATTGCTATACAGTTTTTGTATTATTGTTACATTGCTGTTTTTTGGGTCGACACTTCTGACTTTTGTTCTGAAGCAGTTATCACAGCAATATTTAAATATTTTTACACTGTTAAAATTGGGATTGTATTCATTTGATTTAAAAAATTAGAGCATTTTTCAAGCCTAAAATCTTTGAAATGTGTCTTTTGTAGTGATAAACATAATTCAATGGTTAAATGATCAGGACGTTTCCAAGAAGAAAATATTGATATCAGATTAGTATCAAACAATACTTCTTTGTATTTACTTGGAACGGATCCATGCCAAAACTCCCGCTACCGTAGAAAAAAAAAAGCTTTCAAAAAGAATGCTAGTTTTCTCAGAATGTTTTAAATAATATAAAGTAAAGTTGAGATTATGGAATTAGTCGACTTCTCACATTGACATATTGTATGAGAGTGAGTAGATTAGTTATAAAAAGCCTTGAGGGCTGGAGGAGGCTCGCATAAGTCTCTGACACAAAAATAGTTTGTAATATAGCAGCTGGCACTGATCAACGGGCTCCTGTAGGTGCAAAGTCAAGGCCAAAGGGAATTAAAAAAAAATCCATCCATATTGTCCACAAGAGCAAATAACCAACACACGTGCATGACTGAATAAGAATGGTGTGTAAATCTCAGCATCACTTGGAAGAGCAGATGGAGGCGGCGCTGCAAGCCTTAACCCCGCATCACCGCAGCCTAGCTTCTTTGCATGTCAAACTGCTGCCTGGGATTTCCGATCCCACCCCTCGCTTCAGTTCCCCTCCCCAAGACTCGATCACCGTGGCAGGGCATGAATAATTCAGCAGTCCGGGGTTGCCTGTCTGACGGAGTGACTTGACATGATCGCAGACGGCGAGCAATCTCTAGACGCAAATACAACAGCGTTGCCTTCGATTGGGAGAGCCCCCACTTCATTATGTGTGGCTTTGTTTTCTGAGAGCTTTCTGTAATATTTCCAGCCGCTCATATTACGAAACGAAGTGACCGGAATATTCCGATGATACAGCATACAGTACTGACTGGAAATGGATGGCGGTCAGCGGTGACTGTAAACGCTATAGGCAACCGCCACCCCCAAAAAACTGAAATTGTGGTTTCCAAGCAATATAAAAAAGTAAACCAAGTTATAGAAAGTCACTGAAAGTGTTAAAGTGTATTCATGGAATCTCACATTTTGCAAAAAATGCAGCTGTGGTACGACAAACTGGTTTAATGTCTGATTATATTCTTGAGGCCTGACCCAATAATAACATTAGTAACTAGAATAGTTGTGAGGCATTAGAGCACCGCCCGCGTTGAGATGTAAAACAAATTTTGGGTGGCATTTCCCTTTTCGGCAGGGTCATTGACACATGACGACGGTAAACACAAAGAGTAAGATTGAGTCCAGATGGAGACTAAAATGGTGAACTGTTGGGACAAACAGAGTTAAATCTGTAATTGTCTACATATATATTATTTGTAGAGAAGGCGTTATTATTTATCTTCTTTCAGACACATAAACCAAATGACATACAAACAAAAAAAGGAATAAAAAATAAATGTTTTTTACTAGTCATGATTTGTAAAACAAATAGGTATGCTGATAAGTAGTTAGTTATAATGATTTTTATTAAAAATAAATGTTTGCTTTTGTCAAATAGAATTTTCCAAGCCTCCTGTCAGTGTATATACATACTTCAATCCTAAACGAAAACATTATGACCAGCCTCGCTTTGCTCGCAGGGGATGATAAAAGCAATAACAATAACAAAGGTGTTTTTTTATTAATTATAATAATCCCAGGGCAGCACGTCGGCGCAGTGGTTAGCGCTTGTGCGGCACAGTTCATGTCATGGGAACCTGTCGTGGGTTCAAATCCAGCTCCAGACTTCCTGTGCGGAGTTTGTATGTTCTCCCCGTGCTTGCGTGGGTTTCCTCCGGGCACTCTGGTTTCCTCCCACGTTCCAAAAACATGCATTTCAGGTGAATTGGCCGGTCCAAATTGTCCCTAGGTGTGAATGAGCAAATGAGTTGTCTGTCCCTGTGTGCCCTGCGATTGGCTGGCAACCAGTTCAGGGTGTCCCCTGCCCACTGCACGGAGATGGCTGGGATGGGCTCCAGCCCCCCCGCGACCCTGATGAGGATAAGCTGTACGGCTGATGAGATGAGATAATAACCCCAAATCCACTGTGTAAACACTAGACCAGAATTTGGATGGCATAGGAAAAGGCATTACATTTGATCCCACCATTAAACTATTTTTAATGACCTTACCACGTTCACACTGTACAACGCGGCACCAAGTAAAAATAGTGTGATAAGTTAATGCCTTTTCCTTTGTTATCCACAATCCTATTGGCCTATCGGTTAAGTTAGGTACTCTCACTGTCGTGATCTGGCTTGTTTTCCGAATGTTTCCAAAGAGGAGCAAATGAGGTCAGCGGTACTCGACAGTGAAATACTACAAAGAAACCTCAGTGTAACACGTACCCAAACTTGAAGTTTTTGGGGTGGTTGAACAAAAATGTGAGTATACTTGAATAAATACGGTATAACTAAAAGGCATTTTTTTCTTCTTTCTGTGCGGCCCACTACCAAACGACCTACAGCCTGGTACCGGGCCGCGGCCCAGTAGTTGCCGGCCACTGCATTACATCTTGGTAAAAGCAAATAGTACGGCAATGTTCAAAAATAAAGGTCCTAAAGTATAACTTTTTACACGTTTTGAGAAAAATGTAACACATCCTGATCCAATGAGAATACATTTGTTTTGTTTTTTTTTCATCAAAAAGGTCAATTCGTAAATGAGAATTAAACAGAGAAGATGAAAAATATTTGAGGTGATCCAGATACGCATGCGGACCTTGTCTTTGATGTATGTGTGATAGGGTGTGTTTGGGGAGGCATTATGTTTTATCAAAAATGGTATTCAATTCATTAATAAAAAACGGAAAAAACAGAATGATACCGAAAACAAAAACACTGTCAAAAAACAAGTTACAATCTGACAAAGTAAATGACAAGAACAAAATTTACTGAAACAGACTAGGAAACTGACTAAAATTGAAGACATGCCATGAAGTGACATGAACGCTACTGTAATGATGGCTGGAAAGACACATGAAGCTGAGGGAGCTTTTGGTCTGACGCGAGTCGGACAAGATAAGACTACACACGACAATGACAGAAACAGAGAAATGCTGAAAACTCAATCAAGGAAAGACAAAGAAAACCAGAACATGACGAGAATAAAATTGAAATTCTGAAACAATAAAGTCAATTGATAAAAAGGGGGACATCTTACAAAGTGATTTGTGATTTTGAAGGATGACAGAAACATATACTACAGATCCTTCAAAAAAGGACTAACAGGCCTAGAGACATGTCTTCCCAAGTACCACCAACCCACTAAATAGCACACAAGACAATTCAAAAACATATATCTTGCCTATGTAGAGAAAAAATGCATACTCCTATTTTCATTTCTCAACTTCTTTCTAAAATATGTTGCTGCTATTGTCTTTGCACTATTTTTCATTGCATTGTTCACATACAACTCAGAATAATTTCCAAGCAACACCTTGTACATATTCAATTATTTATTCTAATACCTTCTCTAAAATCTTATTTTCTCTTTAAAATGTTTGTCATGTAATGTCACGCAAGATTAATGTAACGTTCCTCTCCAAGCATGAATAAAACTAGCATGAACAGACCCTCATCATGGAAAAGGTGTCAATCGAAAGGCGTCTCTTTATTTGTTAACGGAAATAATGTGGTGAAACGAATGGATTACAGATAGCAACGTCCAGCGAAGGAGAAATGTTTAAGGCGATCCGATTTATCTGTTAACAGTATCTTGTTTTTTAGAGTAACATTTGGATTCTGTGGATTGTCCTTGATGTATCAAAGTAATTTTTGCGGACATTCAAAGAAGTTGTATGACGGCCTGAGGACGTACTGGTGAGTTACTTCAACTTGATAGTTTTTAGGTATCTTATACCAAACTGATTGTGGTGTTTCTCTTATTTTAAAGTGGTCATATCTTGAATCCCCAGGGTTTAAGCTTTCCAATGATACGTGGCATGATGTATTTCAGTGACTGGTGACATCGTACAGACACGTGTTTACCAAAAGTCAGGGGGGCCACTGGCCAGCTGTCGGAATGTTAAGGGGTGACCGTGAACACTGCATCACTGGTGAAGAGGGCACGTAACCGTATGTTGTTAAACATTTTCTGTGTACCGTCTTTTGCTGTAAATATCTCATGTTTCAATGTGGGCACATGTGGCTTATAGCTAGGAGCGGCTTATGTATGTACAAAATGTTTCTTCTTTTAAAATCTACTAATCATGTGTGCCTTATAGTCCGAATTTTATGGTAGATATCTGGCAAATTGAGCAGCTATGGGCCAAAATCACGGTTATTTTGTTTGAAAAACAAAAAACAGAACTTGAGTATAACATACAGGGAGTCTGTGGCATAGTAAATCAAGATTACCTTCCATTACCTTAGGGGCCGGTCACACAGACATTTGCGGCAGAATCACGGCTAAAATTTTACGTTTTTTTTTTGCCCGTGGTTGCCCGCCATGGAAAATGCGCAAAATTGGCCAATCCGCTGTTCATCGGTGGTATGCCCGCAAAACACGCCGGCGACTGTTCCGCTTCCTCATCGCGTCATTTCTGCGTCATTTTCTCGTGTGGACCACGGGTATAAAAGCTCCCGAGCCGGTGTTAAGCCCAAATCCGACTCCTACGCAACATGCATGCATGTTTATTTGATAGTTCAAGTCAAGAGTGTAGTTTTGGCAAAGGGACACATGCACACAATTAAGGAGCAATCATTGTTTTTTTCCCCACCAATATTACATACCTGTCAATCTCAGCCTGTTTCTCCCCTATTAATGATTTTAATTACCCCTATTAAGCCATACTAAACCGGGTAACCAGAACACAGCACATATTTATTCACAAGAAGACAGACTCAGGTTGTAGGGGTACCATATTCTGTTGTGTGTCTTGTGCAAGTACAGCCTTGCGGTGCCCATTTCCTCCAGGCAAACATATCTTTGCACCCGGTCTCGAACCGGGGACTTTTCGCGTGATAGGCGAATGTGAATACCATGATGATATTTACAATCTAAGATGACGTTCATGTCTGCTACCAGTGACTGAAACGATCTGGATCAGAGTCAAAACGGGTAAAATGTGATCGTCTAATAAAAAAACGAGTTATAATAAACGAATAATATTTTATTTTTCCATACAAAAATTGTTATACGGTTACACTATTTGAACTGAGGAAACGTATAAGTTGACAAACATGATATTATGTGATCACAGCACAAAATGCGCAATGTCCGCACCAATGCTAAGGCCAAACTTATTCCCTCGTTTCATGTCTTGTTGCTTATTATTCAAATCAATATTGTTTTTTTAATGAATGAATGAATTAATATTTTGTTACCGCTAGGAGGCCCTAAATAATACATAATGTCCCTTTAATTTGTCCGAAGAAAAAATATCTTCTAAGAGGAATAAAGCAGAAAAAATCATCTCGCCTCATATTATTTAGTACTTGGCCACATTGTTTTAACGACAGCTGGGCCTATTCTTTCTAACTTTAGAAAAAAAACAACCAGTTGCCAGATTCAGTCAGACACACACGCTCAGACTCACACATAGAAAATCCAACCAAAATGATCATGATAGATCACCTTTATTAGTTCTAAAATTTGTGTCCCTTACATTACATAAGACCAACGTCAAAAGTTTGCTTGTGCGCATGGATGACGTGAGTACAGAACTCTCAAAGGGGAAACGAGAGATTCAGCTGTTCTGAGAGAGAGAGAGAGAGAGAGAGAGAGAGAGAGAGAGAGAGAGAGAGAGAGCACTGACGTGTTTTGCTTCACGTTCTGGCTTAGCGACTGGAGCTCACCTGAGGCCCTTTTCCGCTTCCTCTTCCTCCACCAAGCATTGCTCGCGTGCTCCTTCCATTGCAACCTCTTCATTATTCAGGCCAGTCCAACAGACTCAAAGGTGCACGCAAGGTGCAGGAGATGAATCGGGTTGCCCTTTGTTCACAAGGCTTACTGCTGGAAGTCAAACTTTAAGCATATCAGCCTCACTACATTTTTTTTGCATTACCCCCAGTGTACTGAAATTAGTGCCATTATGAAATTTGTTCTTAGTGTGTATCCAACTTTCATGATAAATACATAACAGGGTCAAATATCCTTTTCATAGGCAAATTGAAGCCTATTTTAATGACTTTTAAAGCCAATTCCCCAAATTTTCCGGTTTCATTAAAAGAGGAAATCCAGTGTTAATCATGTATTTTGCAGCGCCCCAAGATATCTGCAATTTACATATAGCACCTTTAATCTTGCATGTGTTCATATCAAGACGTATCATATTTCGATCTACAGGAAAACGCAAAAATATTTTGTGCATTTGAACAATATGTGAGTGAATATCTTTGGAACAAATCTCTTCACGTATAGGTTTTGGGTAAAAATGACAAACATTACATTTTAAGTTTCAGGATGTCTATTACAATTTACCACTGGGAAACACTACCTTAATTATTTTCATGGCCCATAATAAATACCTATAATTGATACATCATATTTGCAATAATACACATTTCACAGTGCCATGTTTAGGAGTAGCATGCACCTGGCCTTTGGCTGCTACCCATAGGGGGCAAAGACGCTTCTTAGGATAGTGACATAAAAGTTTTTATGTTATCAATTTTTATTATTGGAATTATAATAATTTCCACCAGCATGTCGACTTTGCTACAAGAGGTAGAACCACATTGGACTTGGCCTACACAAATATACAGAGTAGCCCCCTGCCCCCACCTTGGCTCATCAGATCACCTTTCTGTTATGCTAATTCCTGCATACAAGCCCCTGCTGACCAGAGAAAAACCTACAGTGAAGCAGGTGAGGATGTGGACTGAGGGGGCAATGTAGGCACTACAGGACTGCTTTAAATGCACAGATGGGACATGTTTAAATCGGCTGCCACTTACAACAACCAAATAAACATAGATGAGCATGCCATGTCTGTGTCAGCCTACATCAGTAAATGCGCAGAGGACGTCAGCAACACCAAAACCATCTGCACCCATGCCAATCAGAAGCCCTGGATGACTGCTGAGATATGCAAATTGCTAAAGGCACGGAACCTTGCCTTTAAATCTGGTGATGAGGAGGCACTGAGATCAGCGAGGGCCAACCTTAACCGTGATATCAGACTATCAAAGCGATCGCACAGTCAAAAAATCCAGGACCTTTTCCTCAGCACAATCAACACCAGGGATATGTGGACAGGCATTCAGGCCATCACCAGATACAAGCCAACCACCGCCCCAGTGGGGGACACTAGCATTGACTTCCTGAATGACCTCAACAACTTCTTCTGGAGGTTCGAGGCACAAAATGGCACCCCTGCAGTGAAAGCGGTTCCACATCAGGACGGAAGAGCACTCCTCCTGGACTCAACTGACGTGAGGAAGACCTTTTAGAAGGGTCAACACACGGAAGGCTCCAGGCCCGGACAACATTCCAGGGCGGGTCCTTAGGGAATGCGCCGATCATCTGGCTTGTGTCCTAACAGACATTTTCAACACCTCGCTAGACCAAGCCACGGTACCATCATGCTTCAAGATTGCCACCATCATCCCAGTGCCAAAGAATCCCCAGATCTCATCATTGAACGATTACCGGCCCGTTGCACTGACTCCCATCATAATGAAGTGCTTTGAGAGACTGGTTAAAGAGCACATCACCTCCAGTCTCCCCTCCTCACTCGACCCCTTTCAGTTTGCCTACCAGACAAACCGCTCCTCCAGGGATGCCATCTCCTCTGCGCTTCACCTGAGTCTGACACACCTAGAGGAGAAGAACACCCATGTGCGGATGCTGTTCCTGGACTTCAGTTCAGCATTCAACACAATCATCCCACAACACCTGGTAGACAAACTGAGACTCCTGGGCTTCAACACTCCCCTGCGGAACTGGCTGCTGGACTTCCTCACTGACAGACCCCAGTCAGTGCGGATTGGTCAGAACAGCTCCGATGTCAGCTCCCTCAGCACGGGCTCGCCCCAAGGCTCTGTCCTGAGCCCCCTGCTGTTCACCCTGATGACACACGACTGCGTCCCCAGGTCAGCCACAAACCCCATCGTGAAGTTTCTGGACGGCACAACAGCGGTGGGCCTCATCAGGGACAACGACGACCTGGCCTACAGAGAGGAGGTGGAGCAGTTGGTGGGCTGGTGCAGAGACAACAGCCTGGACTGAATGTTGACAAAACTAAAGAGATCATCATCGACTTCAGGAAAAATCAGCCCAACCATGCCCCACTTCTCATCAACAACAAGGCTGTAGAGGTTGTCAGCAGCACCAAGTTCCTTGGGGTACACATCACAAACAAACTCACCTGGACCGTGAACACTGCATCACTGGTGAAGAGGGCACAGCAGCACCTGTACTTCCTGCGGAGGATGAGGAAAGCCCACCTTCCCCCACCCACCCTCATCACATTCTACAGGGGCACCATAGAGAGCACCCTGACCAGCTGTATCTCTGTGTGGTGTGGAGGCTGCAGTGCCTCGGACTGGGGGAGTGTGAGGAGGGTGATGAGGACAGCAGAGAAAATCATTGGGACTTCTCTCCCCTCCATTCGGGACATTGGCCAGAAGTGCTGCCTATCCTGAGCCAAGAACATCATTAGAGACCCCTCTCACCCCCATCATGGACTGTTCACTCTGCTAGCCTCTGGGAAGAGGTACTGCAGTGTGCAGTGCAGGACCACCAGGTTCTGCAATAGTTTTGTCCCCCTGGCCATTAGACTGTTAAATGGTCAATCACACACATAGTAAAGCCTACACTGCTGCTAAGCTGTACATCTGTTTGTCTGTTTTGTTTTTTTTGCACTACTAGGAGTTCTATATACCTAGCCACTCCTTTGCACATCTGTTCTCCTCTGCACTATTGTACTACAGTGTTATTGTTACTGTACAGTGACTTGTTTACCCGACTGCTCATTTTGCACATCTGGTTAGCTGCTACTCTTGCACTCTTTGCACTATTGTATAATACTATACATAGCCATAATTATTTAGCATAATATTAGTAGTTCAATACTCCAACTCAATACAACATTTTATTTATATCTGTACATTCAAGGAAACTGTGCGGGTCAGATGTATCGACATTTCGTTCTGTATACACGTGTACTAGAATGACAATAAAGTATATATGAATCTGAATCTGAATTATAATATTTTCCGGACATATTGGCGCCCCCCAAAAAATGGCCAGAAACGAGAAAGTGTGCCTTGTAACTCTGTGTGCCCTACATACCACAAAATATTGTGGATAAGCTTGGAATTGCATACAGCATTTATATGTTAAACTAAAATTGATCAATTGAAAATCATCCAGCTTTGATGTCACTATCAACAATAAGTTAGTTCAATGATCAGCGGATGTTAATCGCAAGCAAGAAGAAATGCGATGGTAAATGGTAAATGGTCTGCATTTATATAGCGCTTTTCAAGTCACTGAAGCCTTCCCAAAGCGCTTTACAATGTGCTTCACACTTACCCATTCACACACACCAATAGCGGCCATGCAACTATGAAAGGCGCCGACCTGCTTATTGGGGGCATCAGGGATTCAGTGTCTTGCCCAAGGACACTTCGACATATAACACGGAGGAGCCAGGAATCGAACCTGCGATCTCTTGATCCCAAGACGAGCGCTCTACCTCCTGAGCTAATGCCGTCAATGGGTAAGCAGGGCCACCAAAGAGCAGTTTTATCGTGCGTTATCGTCAAGAAGACTTTTTGAGGAACATGGCATCAATTTCGAGAATTTACAAGCACATTTCAATCTTTGAAAACACAACATTGAATTCAAGTATCTTTTAAGGATTTCAAGCACCCATATAAACCCTGACAAAAGGTTCTGCATTTTAAAGCAGAAAAGCAAATTTTGGTTTTGTGGACCAGTAAGAATACATGATGTCGTTTAAGTCACACGTGAAAAATATTACTAGAATAGCTTTCTAACACCTCCGTAATATTGCGAAGATTCGCTCGATACTGTTCCAATCAGATGCAGAGGTTTTATTTCATTCGTTTATTACTTCTCGGCTTGATTACTGTAATGTATTGCTTTCTGGTCTCCCGATGTCTAGCATCAAAATTTTGCAGCTGGTTCAGAATGCGGCAGCTATACTTTTGACTAAAACCAAAAAGTTTGAGCATATTACTCCTGTATTGGCCAACTTGTACTGGCTCCCAGTCCACTTAAGATGTGACTTTAAGGTTCTCTTATTAACATACAAATGTTTGCATGGACTTGCACCCTCTTATCTCTCTGATTTGATTTCCCCCTATGTTCTTGCACGGAGTCTGCGCTCGGAAAATGCCGGTCTACTTGTGACTCAAAGAGCCAAGAAGTCTGCAGGCTTGAGAGCGTTCACCATCCGGGCCCCTGTGCTATGGAATGCCCTGCCTCCGGAGATAAGATCTGCAACCTCAATGGAAGTTTTTAAATCAAGGCTTAAGACACACTTCTATTCCAAAGCTTATGATTGATGCCAACCTCATATTCGGTATTGTCCTGTCCTTTTCCGACTCCCTGCCTAGTGGTGATACGAAGGAGAAGGACCAGCGTTTGACTTGAAGCATGTCAACTCCTGCATGGACCAGCTGGCAGGGATGGGAAGCTGTGTCGAGGCCGTCATAGACTTTCTGGACTGGTTTGCAGGCTGGGGGCGTCGTTGCTGTTTTGCACTTTCCAAACAAATTTTCAACAAGGATAGATAGATAGATAGATAGATACTTTATTCATCCCCTAAGGGAAATTCACATTTCCAGCAGCATCCCTGAGCTGAGAACAGTACAATAATAAAGCCAAAAGAATGCAATATACAAATACCCAGTGTGACGTGCAAATGCCCACTGTAGCGTGTTATATAGAGTAACTAAATAGTGCTACACAGAATACATATTGCAGTAAGATTCGGTAATATCCAATGTAGGTGGTGTGGTTTAATGTGGGCCTTTACTCTGCCGGGTGGAGTTAAAGAGCCTCATGGCATGAGGAAGAAAAGATCTCTTCAGTCTGTCCGTAGTACAAGACAGTGACAGCAGTCTGTCGCTGAAACTGCTCTTCTGTCTGGAGATAATGCTGTGTAGTGGATGCGATGGATTGTCCATGATTGACCTCAGCTTTTTCAGTGCTCGTCTCTCAGCTACTGTTGTTAGGCTGTCCAGCTCTTTGCCCACAACAGAGCTCGCTTTCCTAGCCAGTTTATTGAGACGAGAGGCATCCAACATGTTACCTAGTGTTTATTATGTTTGTGTATTGTAAGTCCCTGTGGTGAGGGGTCCTCTCCTTGTGAGAGGTAAGAGAATTCTCCCACCATGGTCCGCTGTGTGTCGTAAGAGGCGACTAAAGTGGAGGGAGCGAGGGGACTGGGGATCCTCTCCTCTCTATCTCTACTCCCCAAGAGACAGCAAGGCAAAGAAAGGGGGACGGTAGACCGATAGGTCTCGCAAACCCTAGTTATAGGGTCATTGAACGTGAGAAGATGTGGAAGTAAAGCGACTGAGTGGAAGAAAGAGGAGATCGGAAGGATGATGACTAAAAGCAAGGTTGATGTGTTAGCCTTGAGTGAAACAAAGATGAAAGGAATGGGTGAATTACAGCTTGGAGGTATGTATGGTAGAAAGTCTGGAGTTACAGGTGGACCTGCTAGAGAAGGAGTGGCTGAGCTTGTGAGTGAAAAAGCGAAGGAAAAACTGGTGGAGTGGAAAGAGATATCTTCCAGATCTATGTGGGTGAGGTTGTAGTGGGGTGTAGAAGTATGGATGTTTATAAGTGCATATGGACCTGGTTCAGAAAGAAGCGCCGAGGAGAGAGAGGAGTTCTGGAAGGACTTGTCCGAATGTGTGGCAAGTGCAAAAGAATAGAATAGAATAGAATAGAATATACCTTTATTGTCATTGTTACAAATGGGCTAACATATTGTGACAACGAAATTGGGCATGACACTCCAGTTTTACACATAGTGAGGGTATGAGCAAGAAGATAAAGGAACAGAGAAGATAATGTTATAAAACAAGGGGAATAAGGCTATAGTTATAATTTACATGGTATTTACACAACAATGTCAGCATGTGGGATGTTACATACAGGGTTGTCGTGATAACGTTGTATCGTAACAGTTGTGCAATATTGCATTTGGTGCAAAGTCATCATTGTGCAAAAATAGTCCGCATATACATTGGTGCAAGCATAGACATCATAGTGCAAAAAAAGGAAATGGTCAGACATTGTGCAATTGAGCATTAAACGTAGTGCAGTCGACATGTGCAAAAACAAGACTTGAGTAACATTATATTCGTATGAGGTAGTGTTGGCACGAGTTTTCAGTTTTTGTGCGGTGTCTGTTGAGCAGTGAACAAACATAGTGCAGACAGCATGTACGTGAGTACCATTTTACATACGTGTGAGGTATTTTTTTTTTTTTTTTTTTTTTTTGCAACAGTTTTCAGTTGTTTGTGCGGTGTCTGTTTAGGGTGGTAATGGCTGTGGGGAAGAAACTGTCTCTGAGTCTGTTCGTTTTTGCTTTGTGTGACCTGTAGCGCTTGCCGGAAGGCAGCAGGTCGAAGAGATGGTGGCCGGGGTGAGAAAAGTCCTTGACGATGTTTTCTGCTCTGGAAAGTGGTAATACTAGGTGACCTGAATTCTAGAGTGGGTGATGAAACGGTTGAAAATGTGATTGGTAGATGGAGTACCAGCAAGAAATGAGAGTGGGAAGAAATTGATTGAGTTATGTGTGGAAAATGAGTTGGTGATTAGAAATACATTGTTTAAGAAGAGGGACGTGAATAAGTATACCTTTTTCAGAGTGGATAGTGGCAAGATGGTGGACAGAGCACTGATGGATTATGTAGTGGTTAAGAAAGGGATGTTAAGTAGATTGTTGGATGTGCATGTTTACAGAGGGAAGAGGTGAAAATGTCAGAGTTGAATAAGGCAGAAAAGGAAAGAGAGGATAAGGGAAGAGTATGAACGGGTTAGTAGAAGAGAAATGGAGAGTGTGGAAATTGAATGGAAGTGGTTTAAAGAGGCAGTGTTGAGGAGTGAAAAAATGTGTGTGAAATGAGAAAAGTTGGTCGAGGTATTAGGAAAGGAAGAGAATGGTGGAATGATGAGGTATCAGAGGCTGTGGCAGAAAAGAGACGTGCCTTTGAGGAGTGCAAGCAGCAATAAGAAAAGCAAATGATGAATGGTGTCGAAAGATAGGAGTGAACTTTGAGGAAAGGAGAAAAGTGTTCTAGAAAGAAGTGAAAAGAGTAAGAAACAGTGAGTCTGGAAAGGAAGAAAAAGTGAAAGATAAGGATGGTAGATTGCTGGTTAGCGGTAATGCAGTCAGGACGAGATGGGCAGAGTAATTTGAGGAGTTGCTAAATGTGGAGGATGGGAGAGAAGTGAGAGTCAAGGCGATCGATGGCATGGAGAGAATGCCCGTGTTGGGTGATTTAAATGTAAAGCCTGTGGAAACATGGGAGGTGCAAGAGGCAGTTAAAGAAATGAAAGGGGGGGAAGGCACCTGGGTTGGATGGTTGTACTGCTGAATGCCTGAAAAAAGGTGGCACAGCTATGATTGACTGGTTATTATGCTTGTTGAATGAATTTTTTTTAAGTGGTGTGGTTCCTGTTGATTAGTGTAGTGCATGTGTGGTGTCATTGTGAAAGGATAAAGATGATAAGTTTGATTGTAGCAATTCGAGAGGTATCAGTTTTTTTGTCTGTGCCGGGTAAGCTGTATGGAAGAGTCTTGATTAAGAGAGTGAGAGAAAGAACGAATGAGCTGGTGATAAAGGAGCAGAGTCGTTTCAGGAAAGAAAGAGGATGTGTGGATCAGGTGTTTGCAGTACGACAAGTGTGTGAGAAATATTTAGCAAAAGGTAAGGATGTTTATTTGGCTTTCATGGACTTGGAAAAGGCGTATGACAGAGTAGATAGAGAGGCGTTGTGGCAAGTAATGGTGATGTATGGAGTGGGTGGAAAGTTGTTGGAAGCATTGAAGAGTTTTTATATGAACAGCAGAGCATGTGTAAGAGTAGGGAGTGAGACAAGTGAGTGGTTCCCTGTGTTGACTGGTGTGACACAGGGGTGTGTGACGTCACCATGGCTGTTTAATGTGTACATGGATGGTGTGGTGAGAGAGGTGAATGCAAGCATATTTGGCAGAGGTGTAGACATGATGGACAATAGTGGAACAGTGTGGCAGGTAAGTTAGTTGTTGTTTTTAGATGACACAGCGCTTGTGGCTGATTCTGAGGAAACATTGAGAAGGTTGGTAACGGAGTTTGGAAGAGTATGTGATAGGCGTAAGTTATGTGTCAATGTTGGGAAGAGTGAGGTGATGAAGTGTTCACATGATGGAGTGGCCAAGACGTTAGAAATCAGGTTGCATGGACAGGTGCTGGAAGAAGTTGAAAGCTTTAGGTACTTGGGTTGTGATGTGGCTGCAGTTGGTGGAATGGAGTGTGAGGTATTGCACAAAGTGAATCAAGGAAGCAAGGTTTTGGGTGCTCTGAGGAGAGTGATGAACAACATGAGTATGAGTATGGACGTAAGAGGGGACTGTATGAGAGTGTGATTGTGCCGACTGTGTTGTATGGTGCAGAGACTTCGAGCCTGAACGCAGATTTAAGAAGGAAGTTGAATGTTTTTGAGATGAAGTGTTTGAGGACTATGTTAGGAGTGACAAGATTGGATAGACTGAGAAATTAAATTGTGAGAGACAGAACTGGAGTAGTCGTTGAACTGAGCAAGCGTGTTGACAAGAGAGTACTCGGTTGGTTTGGACACATGGAAAGGATGGATGACGAGTGAATGTTGAAGAGGATCTACAGAGCAGAAGTCAATGGAAGGAGACCAAGAGGAAGGCCACAATTGACGTGAATGGATGGTGTAATGAGTGCACTGCAGGAAAGAGGTCTAAATATAATGGAAGCTAGAGCTCTTGTTGGTGATAGAAAGGAGTGGAGAGGTGTTGTGAAAGGTTAGTGGGATTGTGGACGCGTTCTTAAGGATGGGCTGGGCACCCGTATGATGCGGCAGGGGTAAACCAGTGAAAGCTGTCGGGCCCTGCTGTTGAACAAAAGACTGTGTTGTGTCACCCTGACCCGAGTGACATGACCGCATTTTGGTGTCCCATTTCATCTTGAGGGACGAAAGAATGACCAACTTGGGTGTCGAGGTGCCTAACTTGTTTGGGTGTTTGGGCAATTGGGTTGGCCATGGTCCAATTTTTTTTTTTTTGCTATTTATTTCCCTTTTATTTTCTTTGTTATTGTATGTGTGTGTCTTGCTCTCGGTCACCCATTTTGAGGGATATGACCAAGGTAAATAGATAGACAGATAGATAGATAGACAGATAGACAGAGAGAGAGAGAGAGAGAGAGAGAGAGAGAGAGAGAGAGAGAGAGAGAGAGAGAGAGAGATTGATAGATAGATAGATAGATAGATAGATAGATAGATAGATAGATAGATAGATAGATAGATAGATAGATAGATAGATAGATAGATAGATAGATAGATAGATAGATAGATAGATAGATAGATAGATAGATAGATAGATAGATAGATAGATAGATAGATAGATAGATAGATAGATAGATAGATAGAGTATTGTAATGCTAAATGTAATTCAACCTGGTCATCCTGAAAGTGGAATTACCACTAGTGAGGTTCCTTCTCAAGGTTTCCCTTTTTCCTCACGCTGAGGTTTTGAGTTGTTCCTTGCCCGCATGTTGGTTAACGATCAGGTAATTGTGTCATTGTAATCCTGTGCAGTCCTTTGAGACATTTTTGTGATTAAGGGCTATATAAATAAGTGTGACTTGACTTAACTTGACATGACCAGGTCTTCCTGTTAACTTAGAATTTGGGAATAACTCTATTAAAAGTAAACTCCTTATATAGATAGATAGATAGATAGATAGATAGATAGATAGATAGATAGATAGATAGATAGATAGATAGATAGATAGATAGATAGATAGATAGATAGATAGATAGATAGATAGATAGATAGATAGATAGATAGATAGATAGATAGATAGATAGATAGATAGATAGATAGATAGATAGATAGATAGATAGATAGATAGATAGATAGATAGATAGATAGATAGATAGATAGATAGATAGATAGATAGATAGATAGATAGATAGATAGATAGAGTATTGTAATGCTAAATGTAATTCAACCTGGTCATCCTGAAAGTGGAATTACCACTAGTGAGGTTCCTTCTCAAGGTTTCCCTTTTTCCTCACGCTGAGGTTTTGAGTTGTTCCTTGCCCGCATGTTGGTTAACGATCAGGTAATTGTGTCATTGTAATCCTGTGCAGTCCTTTGAGACATTTTTGTGATTAAGGGCTATATAAATAAGTGTGACTTGACTTAACTTGACATGACCAGGTCTTCCTGTTAACTTAGAATTTGGGAATAACTCTATTAAAAGTAAACTCCTTATATAGATAGATAGATAGATAGATAGATAGATAGATAGATAGATATATAGATAGATAGATAGATAGATAGATAGATAGATAGATAGATAGATAGATAGATAGATAGATAGATAGATAGATAGATAGATAGATAGATAGATAGATAGATAGATAGATAGATAGATAGATAGATAGATAGATAGATAGATAGATAGATAGATAGATAGATAGATAGATAGATAGATAGATAGATAGATAGATAGATAGATAGATAGATAGATAGATAGATAGATAGATAGATAGATAGATAGATAGATAGATAGATAGATAGATAGATAGATACTTTATTCATCCCCGCAGGGAAATTCACATTTCCAACAGCATCCCTGAGCTGAGACAATACAATAATAAAGCAAAAAGAATACAATATACAAATACCCAATGTGACGTGCAAATGCCCACTGTAGCGTGTTGTATGGAATATCTAAATAGTGCTACACAGAATACATATTGCAATAAAATTCGGTAATATGCAATGTAGGGGGTGTGGTTTACTGTGGGCTTTTACTCTGCCGGGTAGAGTTAAATAGCCTCATGGCATGAGGAAGAAAAGATCTCTTCAGTCTGTCCGTAGTACAAGACAGTGACAGCAGTCTGTCGCTGAAACTGCTCTTCTGTCTGGAGATAATGCTGTGTAGTGGATGCGATGGATTGTCCATTATTGACCGCAGCTTTTCCAGTGCCCGTCTCTTAGCTACTGTTGTCAGGCTGTCCAGCTCTGTGCCCACAACAGAGCTCGCTTTCCTCGACAGTTTATTGAGACGAGAGGCATCCTTCTTCATGACGCTGCCTCCCCAACACGCTGCCGCATAGAAGAGGGCGCTTGCCACAACTGTCTCATAGAATATTTTCAGGAGCTTTTTGCAGATTTTGAAGGAGGCCAGCCTTCTGAGGAAGTAAAGTCGGCTTTGGCCTTTCCTACATAGAGCTTCTGTGTTGGCAGTCCAGTCCAGTTTGTTGTCCAGCTGCACACCCAGGTATTTGTAGGTCTGGACAAATTCTACACATTCTCCTTTGATGGTTACAGGAACCGGGTGAGTTCTAGTTTTCCTGAAGTCCACCACCATCTCCCTGGTCTTGGTGGTGTTCAGGTGCAGGTGGTTTGCGTCGCTCCATCGGACAAAGTCCTGAATCAATTTCCTGTACTCCTCCTCCTGCCCATTTCTGATACATCCCACGATCGCAGTGTCATCGGCAAACTTTTGCACATGGCAGGACTCAGAGTTGTACTTAAAGTCCGATGTATACAGAGTGAATAGGAACGGAGAGAGCACGGTCCCCTGCGGAAATCCTGTGCTGCTAACCACAGTGTCTGATGTACAGCCCCCCTGTTTCACATACTGGGGTCTGCATGTCAGGTAGTCCGTAATCCATTCTACAAGGTGTGAGCTAACTCCCATTTCTGTCAGTTTCCTACTCAGTAGCAGAGGCTGTATTGTATTGAAGGCACTGGAGAAGTCCAGAAATGTAATCCTCACAGCCCCCTTAGCCCTATCCAGGTGAGAGAGGGATCGGTGTAACATGTATACTATAGCATCCTCCACTCCCACCTTCTCCTGGTAAGCAAATTGCAGAGGGTCAATGGCGTGACGGACCTGTAGCCTAAGGTGGTGCAGCAGCAACCGCTCCATGGTTTTCATCATATGTGATGTCAGTAAAATATAACTTTTTACATTACATTAAAAGGAATATTTTACTAATGTCACTTAGCACAATCAATGAAGTACCATAGAGGGTTTTTTTCTGTTTTCAAACCAAATCATAGAGACTAGACAACAATACAAAGATATGTATTTCTCGGCACTGGAGTTTGCTGACTGGTGTCTGGATTCGCATTCCACGGAGCAACTGCACAAAACCAAGATAGTGTATTTTGCAGGGATATGTTTGCTATTTATGCTGAATATACAGCATACAGTTTACATCGTGTTTCGTTTTTAGCCAGCACCCTTCTAGATGCTTTTTCAAGTCAAGTCATGAGTGTTTGCCCTTAAAATCACAAAGAGTCTCAAAGAGCTGCACAGATCAAAGACCATTGCAAACTATTATTAAAGACTATTATGACACCATCCCCTGATATTGTCAACACAAAACATAAAATATAGGTTATTCGAATGCTATAGAATAGAAGTGTGGTGTAGGGATTTTGTGCTTTTGACTCTAAATGTGTAGAGTATATAACGTATTAAAGTATAAAAAGTATATACTGTACATATACGAGTATCAAAAGGTTTGTAGTTTAAATAAGAGATGAGTTGACTGGAGAGTGACAAAAATAAGGGGGTGGATATAATATGCATTAAGTCTCCCGCCAGTTTGCCCGTCAGAGATGAGTGTCTACTAAACTAATAAAGAAAGGAAAATTAGATTAACCACAAGTGTCTATTCCAACCATTCATTATCTGCACCACTTATTTTCAGTAGGGTCGCGGGGGTGCTGGAGCCCATTCCAGCTGTCCTCGGGCAGTGGTCAGGGGAGACCCTGAACTGGTTCCCAGCCAGTTACAGGGCACACAGAGACACACAATTCACTCGCTCATTTACATCAAGAGACAATTTGGACCGGCCAATTAACTTGACATGCAAGTTTTTGGAATGTGTAAGGAAACTGGAGCGCCCGGAGGAAACCCACGTAAGCACGGGGGGAACATTCAAACTCCGCACAGGAAGGCCGGTAGCTGGATTTGAACCCATGATCTCAGAACTGTGCCGCGGGCGCGCTAACCAGTCATCCGCCGTGCCGCCACCAGTTGTCAGTTGTCCCCCCAAAAAACTGGTGGATCAGTCTCCCAATTGATGGTAGGTTCTGTTCTGGTTGAAGAGCCTGCCATCCTACCCCACCAACCAACAACTCCCCAAGGACCCGGCAGCCCCAAGGCACACCCGACCCCAGCAGCAACACCTGCCAGAGTGCCGGCCCGAGTACCTGGAGCAGTGCTGCCTCCAACCGAGCGCCAAAGCTTGGAACCCAGCTGACCAAAAGTCCCCCACACAAAAAAAAGACGAAAATCTGCCCCAGGGCAGTTGTAGTTACGTGTGTAGTTTAACATCACTGAAGCGTGAATGTAAGAGAACAAATAATGAATATATCTAATAGCCTCTTTATGTTTCCTATAAAGCCTGATATAAATAAAATGTAATTATTGTTAAAACTGTTAATTTTATTTAATTGAACTCTTCCATACCTGACACCGCAGAGCTCAAAACTGGAAGTTGTGGCAAATTGCAAGCTGCACACATTTGCCTCCTGTGCCCTGCACATGAAAATCCGATTGGCCCAAAACGATCAGAAATGATTAATACACTCTTCTAATGAAAAGAAGAATCAGTGTAGTATTTATATGGGGAAACACTATCTTTTCCCCTTTTACCCTTCAAAAGACAATTTTGTACTTGTACCAGATAAATGTTAGAATTTTACAAGCACAAAACAATGGTCAAAGGTCAGATGGTCAGGAATCTCTTCTTATGTCGGGTTCACTCGATTTGTAATCGAAAGACTCTCAGACTTAGTGTCGAAAAACATCTTGTAATAAAAATATTGAAACTGCAAAAGGCCTATAAATAGACACATTTTGCGTCATATTTAAAATGGGCCTTGCCAGTGGAAACAGAGCTGTACGCGAGACATTTGGCCGCCATGCTGAACAAGCATGTCTATTTATACATTTTCAGCAAATGCTTTGTCAATTATTTAAGTTGCGCTGCTATTTATGCTGCAGGCTAAAATATGCATGAAGTGTCTATAAAGGATGTGATGTTTCCTCACTTCCCACGCACACATAGAACACCCACTATGATGGAGTCAAGATGGAGGTCCACGTGTCAGGGATGGGATTCAATCAGCTTCATCAGATCTTCTATTTCCATAATTCTTAACATCTAAGGCTTTAAAGCAGACTTGTTTACGCTCAAGTGAGGAATGAGAGTATTTAAAGGGCTGCATCATGAAATATTAATGGACTTTTGGGGAGAATTTAGTGCCAAGAACAAATGCAGACTGCATCAGAGGAGTTGTTTATGGAGATGATTACATTTTTAACATAAAATATAATGAGGCTTCTTGGAAAAAATATAAAAAGAGCAATTCCCTAACATTGTAATGAACATAGAAGCTACTGATAAAAAATTATAACCGGCTTCGACCAACTTAGCAGTGATGACAGGCATGTTTGAACAGTGGTTAGTAAGTAAAAAGTCTGACTTTCACATTTTATGAGACTTAAAAAACAATTTAGAGAGCAGTAAAGAGGATGTTTTAGAAATGTTCACGATATTTTGTGATGTGAACATGCAGAGGAAAGAGATTGCAATGTAATTGAAGCAGTGGCGTGAAAGCAGGGGACGCAGTTGAGGCAGTGCCTAACCTGTCGCTATGGAAATATAACATTAAAAATAAATTAAATTGTTAAATCTACTCAGTGTTGAATAATTTCTCATTCAGCTTCAAAATGTGTGGATTTTATTTGTCGAAATAGCTGAATTTTCACATTTACTATTCAAAACTTAAAAATGTGTAAGGCAATAGGAGAAATGCATGCGTCGTGTCAAGGAGCGACCAGTGATTCTGATCGGACTCACTCCCTCGTGGTCGATCCAAAAAAAATCATACGGCACTACCGTGTGGTATGCTGGGAGCAAGGCAGTGAACAGGAAAAACATACAAACAGTAATCAACGCGAAAACGATCATCAGCTGCTTTCTGCTCGGTCTGGAAGACATTTTCGGCTTGTAATAACACACAAGAACCATTAATATTATAAAAGACAATTACCACCCCCGTCTACCACCTCTGGTAGGCACAACAGGTCCCTTAAAACAAGGACGAAAAGGCTCAGAGACAGCTTCTTCCCCAGGGCCATCACCACCCTAAACGAGTGCACACAAATGTTGAAATGTGCCATTATGTGACCCACTTTTTTAAACTGGCTAAAGTTTGCAAGCGTGCTTTTAGGAACGCCCCCAGCAAAGACAAGTCTCAGCAACCTCGCGGTTCAAGCTCAAGTCTTCTATCTAATATCTGAGTGTCCTGTTTTAACAATCCTGCTATCACTCAACAAAACTTGAGCTTTTTAAACCTTGGTAACGTCCTGTCACAAGCCAGAAACGGAGACAGAACCCAAGAGCGTTCGTTTTACTCAGTTTTATTGAGAAAGAGAGCAGTGCTTGCTTCCACGATCCGATGATCGTCCGTCACGGTTAGCTGATGGCAGGAACGCGGAAGTGAGACTTCCGTGTCGAACGAGGGTAGTCGTAGACAGCGGGAAAACAGGTCGATGGCTGGGACGGAGGAGCAAAGGCAGTAACGAGTCCAGAAAAGAGGTCGGCAACAGGTATCAGGCAGGAAACAGGGCAAAACAGGCTCATGGCCGGGACAGAGCAGCAAAACAGAAACGGGTCCAGAAACAGGTCGGCAACAGGTATCAGGCAAGAAAAACAGGGAAGGAAAATGTTGGATAGTACTAAGCTTGCCTTGCTGAGAGCGTAGTTTCGCAGAACGGTCTGACGCCGGTAACAGGGAGCCGGGGGGTTCAGAAATGTTTGTGTATGTAAATATCCTATTTGTTCAGGTGCTACCCTAAAATATTTCTCTCCAAATATGGATGATTAGTTTTTTAAACTAGACTTCAAATCAAAGGAGGAGATTCTAATAAAAAAAAGTAAGGGAAAAAAATGGTTAAAAATTAAAAAAATATGGTTGTCTTCGTTGCCATGGTGCCCAATTGGCCCCGCCCGTGTCGTGCCAGCTGCGGCTCGTTCAGAGATTAATTTTCCATTTATACAAAGCTCAGCGCTCTCTTGCTTCAGGGTCAGCCCATCAAACGAACTTTTGCCCCACAAGATGTGGGTTCTGACTCGATCCTGTTTTCCTGTGATATCTCCAGTCCGGTATTGTTCCTGTTTATTTTTGTACTGTTTAATTTCTGGTTCCAGTTTTGTTTTCTGTCTATTTTTGTCCTGTTGGTTAGTTTCTCCAGTTTTGATTCCCGTCTAGTTTCTTCTGTTTATTTCCGTTACCCTGATTCGCTATCGTTCTCGTTGATCTCTGGCTTCCTGTCCTTCAACGTGCATGACTCCCCATTTCCCAAAAATAATAGGCTTGTGTGAGAACGTCATGTGATTGGGTCCTGTATCTGTTCTGGCTCTGACACAAGGATTTCATTTATAAATCAAAGTAATATGAGAACATTTTAAAAGTCATCTTATGTACGTTACAGTGTGTTTATATCCATCGAAAAAAATACTGTTTTTTATTCAAACAAATAAATGTTGCCAGTCAAATTATTTGGAGGTCTGACTGTGCCTCACCATCAAGAACCCCAACACAGGTCATTGATTGAAAATAATCCAAGTTTAAAGCGCAGACATGTAATTTACAGGAAATAATTGGAATATTTCAAAATGTTTTGGATCACAATTTTGTTTGGGGTGAAAATATAAAGTGATATTTTGACTAAAAAGCGCAAATCGTGTCTTATGTTGCAAACCGTCTGTTTGTGAGCTTTTAATGTGTTTAGGTTCACTGATGCTACTTCAGTCATTTTCTATATGCGGCAAGGAAATACAAAAAACTAATCATGAAATTACTGAAAAGAGGCATGGAGGAGACTTTTGAACTGAACTAACTGCTGACAGCATTTTTTTTATGTCAGAATCTAGACCACCCCACAAACTGCATTCATCATCCTTAGTGTTTGTGAAGTCCAAGCGGAAGTTAGGCGAATTTTGTCCATGGTTCTTCCCTGTGGATTTGGCCCAACTTAAGTCCCATTAAACTGTAAAGTCAGTTCAAGTACAAACCCCCAAAGATATCTAGAGCCACAGACCTAATTTCTTAGAAAATGTACCCTGCAATGCCATCTTGTTAAATTTATGGCTTAGTAAACACTCAGGACATCAATGAATTTTGAACTTGCAATGAGAACTGGAGAAGATCCAAATCTCAGATAAGAAATTCCAATCTGTTCAATAAGCTGTCCCCTGAGGCCTTTCATTTTATTTTAAATCTTCTCAGTTATTATAGCAGATGCCCTCTAAATGATGTGGAACTCAAAAAAACTGTTTCATGATTGACTAATAGTAACACTTATGTAAACAGTGCATAATATTCGAAACAACAAACAACAATAAAGTATAGCAGTCAAAATGGCGAACTGGCGAACTATGCCATCTCATTTGCAGATGTCCAATATTAAAAAGAGAATACAATTATTTATTAACAAACACAAAATACAATCTCCCAATACAGTACTGTTAATAATGTTCAAAAGTTTGGGATCACTTAAATTATTCTGCGTATTCCACGCAAAAAGTCATACTTATCTAGTTAACCAAAGTATTTGTTCTGTTGCCCATATTAATATCTTCCTTTTGTTGGCCAGTCTCAAATATGGCTTATTTTTGCCACTGTGCTTTGAAGGCCACCATCTTTAAGTCATCTATAGATGATGACACTGGTGTTTTGCGAGTCCTAGCTGCAAATTGAGGACCTGTAATGCACTTCCCCTCTTGCTTTGTTGATCCTCCCACTTTAGAGCTTGTTTATGCTGTTCTCTGAAGGCAGTTGTACACGCCATTGTATTGCATTAAAAAACAAACATTTGCAGCAAAAATAGTCATTTGCCTTGTTAACAAGGTATGGGGTGTATTTCTCATTAGTTTAATGTATTATTCATTGAAAAAAAATTCCCATTGCCTTTTTATCAAAAATAACATTTCTAAGTTACCCCAAACTTTTAAAAGGTAGTGTACCTGGGACCCCATAATCCCATGACGCCCAAAAAGAATCCCACCTAAATAGTAGATTCCCTGGCTCAATCAGCTTTTTTAAGACACATGTCACAGAGAGGAAGTGTCACACACTGGATGGCTGCAGTGACAGTCCAAACTGTCAGCAAGTTAATAAAATATTTTTCTTCTCACTGGAAAAGTTATGTTATCAGGAATAAAATACAAGAAGGGCCTACTCATCACTGTAGGAAAAAGTCAACCAGAAATTCTTTATGGATTATAAACACAAAAAAGCGATAGAACACTAGAGAACTTTGCAACTCCCACCTAAGGCAAAGGCCCATGCTTGTCAGAGCAAACGAGAAAGTATTTTTCCATATACTGTATTTTTTTAACGTATTAGAGGTGCAACTAATCAATTAACAGCTAATATTAAATATTATATTAGTCCTTTGTGATTCTTTCTATGAAATTATAAATAAAATGTTGCTAACATTAACCCCCAAATTTTTATAAATTAGGTCATTTTACAATTTTAAAAGTTATTTGATATTGGCCAGCAAACATGTTTGGGTCTTAAATGGTAAATGCATTTGAATAGCGCTTTTCAAGTCAATGAAAACTTCCCAAAGCGCTTTACAATGTGCTTCACACTTACCCATTCACACACACACCAATAGCGGCCGTGCAGCCATGCAAGGCGCCAACCTGCTTATTGGGGGCATTAGGGATTCAGTGTCTTGCCCAAGGACACTTTGACATATAACTCGGAGGAGCCGGGAATCGAACCTGCGATCTCTTGATCCCAAGACGAGCGCTCTACCTCCTGAGCTAATACCGTATTGCTATGATTACACATATAATTGTCTTTATTGTCTTTAATGAAAACATTTAGAATTTACAGGACACTCCAGACTAAACACGAAAGAACGGTTTGAAAGAGGAAAAATAAGGCTAAAAGAATGTCAGGTAAAAAAGGCAAATATATTTACAAAGCAGTGCTTGGAGACTGGCCTAATTTGTCAGTGCATCGTAAAAATAGTGCAATGAAAAATAATGCAATAACATTTAGGAGCAACAAAATTCCCACAAAAAGTGTTTCTGGTGGTGATGGCCCTGAGGAAGAAACAGTCTCTGAGATGAACTGTGCCGCATACGCGCTTACCATGCGCCGCCCTGCTGCCACGTTCCTGTATAAATATTGTTAAATGCCGTATACAATGTAAATTGATTAAAAAACATCTCAATTATAGGGAAAATGTATAAATTGACAGGTATGTAATCTCCATGACTCCTTAATGCACCCGCCCCCTTCTACTGCAGCACAAGCACACATTCGTTCACGGTGCTCATAATGATCTCACGTTTTATTTTGTTGCTAACAATATAATCGTATACTATAAAATGTTATACTGTAATATACTACTACTAGTACTACTACTACTACTATCACTACCATTACTACCACTACTATTACTACTGCTACTACTACTACTACTACTACTACTACTACTACTACTACTACTACTACTACTACTACTACTACTACTACTACTACTACTATTGATAATAATAATAATATTGCAAATATATACAAAATACTAATATACTATGTACTATAATATAGTGATGTGTAAAATGGGGGAATGTTTATTTTGTGTCCGTGTTTCCGATTGCTTGCATTCGGTCGCTAGCTCATAGCTAATCAAAGTGAGCAAATGTCAGAAGTCCTGCGTCCAATAGGGCAATCTCAATTTTGGTAATAACGGATTTCTGGTGCTTTCCAATAGCTCCGGCAATCAGCTCTGAATTTGCTTACAAATCAGACGTCCCAGCACCTTTGAACCTCCGACCTGGGCTTGGTTTATACTACCCTTAGCACAAACTGCCGATAAAAACGTTATAATACCTATATTAATTTCCTTCTTTTTTATACTGTTGTCCTTCAGACTTATGTATAACATATTTTATACTATGAATATAGAATGTTTCCCTTCAAATAGCACTTGAGTGGTATTCCTGGGTCTCAACTGATCATTAGAGACAAATCTTTTTGTCATAATTTCGAACACCTGTGACACTTTTTTGACTCAATTTCTGTTTCACATAGAACATAGACATAAAACATTTTCCCCTGTAATTCGATTGATTTCAAAATGTTTCCTGAAAGTGTGTGTTTATTAGAGACTGAATTCTGCATTGTTAGTGTGCTACGTGATGAAGTGAGAGGAATATAAATACACAGTGTAGGTGGGTGTGAGTTATTGCACAAAGCAGGGAGTTAGAAAGACCAAGGGAGTGAGAAAGGAACACTTTGCAGCATTTCAGAACAAGCAGCAGATCTGAATATTGATTCTAGCATTGAGGTGGCAGTATGAGGCAAAATGTTTTGTTATAACAAAGAGTTTGTCATTGGTCAAAAAAATGCACGTGCCAGTGCTCGTGTGATCATACGTCCATTAAAGGGAAACACTTATTTTTCAAGGAATATAAAATTAAAAGTAATCGTCCATCCATCCATCCATCCATCCATTATCTCCCGCTTCTCCGGGGTTAGGTCGCGGGAGCAGCAGCCTTAACAGGGAGATCAGACTTCCCTGTACGCAGCCACTTCTTCCAACTTATCCGACTGGATCCCGAGGTGTTCCCAAGCTAGCCTAGAGACACAGTCTCTCCAGCGTGACCTGGGTCGTCCCCGGGGCCCCCTGCCAGTGAGACATGCCCGGAACACCTCCTGAGGGAGGAGTCCCGGAGGCATCCTTATCAGATGCCCGAGCCACCTGAACTGGCTCCTCTCAATGCAGTGGCTCTACACAGAGTCCCTCCCGGATGACTGAACTTCTCACCTTATCGATAAGGAAAAGCCCAACGGTGGAAAAACTCATTTCAGCCACTTATATCCGGAGTTGTGTTCTTTTCGTCATAACAGGATGAGGATCAGCACCTCTAAGTCCAGGACCATGGTACTCAACCGGAAAAGTGTGGCATGCTCCTTCCGGGTTGCGTGGAGGAGTTCAAGTATCTTGAGGTATAAAAGGAATGTTTTTCTCTGAAAATGCTGTCTAATATATCAGGTCTTAATTCATCAAAGCTAATGTTCTTCAAACTGTACATATTTTTTTCCAGAAAAAAAATTAATAGTTTTTGGTAGGGGCTTAGGTTTGGTCTTGGCATTAGTTGAGGACATACCACATTTTTATCACATGATACTGGTGGGGATCAGAAATAAAATTTGACTTTACATTAGTTGTACCAGTATTGGTAAAGTATTGCTAGGGACAAAACAGTGACTGCTCAATATTGGTGGGAACAGCAAGAAAAATACAATCCATTATCCCTGATCGCATATTGCTGCCAACTTGTCGATCTTTTTTTGTTATTTCCACCAAAATTGACTGCTCTCGTGCGGCCACGGTCTATTACCCCAGAGAACATAGCAAGCGCAGAATAGCAGAAGGGAGGTGTGTCCGCTCAAAATTAAATGCACCGTCGTGGTTGTTTTTCATTATCTCCATTTAACTATTGCTGAGGGCAGGAGCTGGAAGAGCAGAAAAAAAAATTGGTTTGGGCCGCTGACGTGTGTCGTTGTGGCTCGCCTAAAATAAGCTGCACTGTTTTGGCTGCTACCCCTTATCCCTGGTCGAGTATTGCAAATTGCTTTCTGTTTCTTTGGCTGTGTTTTGGGTGTTTCAGCATAAAGTCTCTTCTCAATTAACATACATTGCTTAAAAGGCCTCTATATAAAGGATTCCTTAGAGACGTACAGCCGAGACGCGGTATGGTGGTGTAACACCATTAGTGATAACTGTGAAAACTTGTTCCTATACACATTGGGCCTAACAAACAAATACCTGTGTTACTTCGACTTTGCATACACTATTGTTAGGAAGTCACAGAGAGGATTACTATGGCCCTCGTTTTATCTCTAAATGAGATGTACTCATGAAAGGAGCTATACCTGGCTCCCGAGCCATGCTTTCCTGACCCGTGCCTAATTTATTTTCTTTGCTACAACATTAGTCTTGAAAAAATACTTTTTTTTACTCCAAGAACTCATCGCTCAGAAATTCCCACGATTTCCTCCAGCAAACATCTTGTAAAATCCAAACACATTGGAGGAGCACCCTGGAACGTGTTGAATCTCAATCGAACGCAAACACGAATTAATCCCCTAATTAGGCAATATAAACGGAACGTGCCGCTGCAAGATCTTGAGAGAGACTCCAGCCAGTGGGCGATCGGCGCTAACGATTTTCGTGTCTTGATGTCCCGTGCGTCGATAAGCCCGGGAGCTGCGTGTCAAGGCCGAGCGTTAGCGGAGGACGATTCGTAGGTGTATGGGATGCCGAAGGCGCGTGAGTCATCTGAAATGCTTGACCGGGCTTTCCTGCTTCCTGCTCAGCAGTCTCCTAGTTCACAGGCTCCATCTGCGGGCCCCCAAGGGCCTCACGCTGGCCTCTCTCACGCTCCTGCGAGTCGGATCTGCTCGAGCAGACATGGCGCCGCAGCCTCGATTGCTTTTTCTCTTCGCCGTCCACTCCTGCCTGCGTGCACGCCTGCATCCCTGCTTGGAAACCACGTGGTAAAAACACATGCAGGTGGACACGAACCTACAAGTTGGTTGTCACATGTGGAAGTTTTTCCCCCCTCTATAACACGAGGCTTTGTTCTCACGAAGAGAGTAAAAATTGGCTTGTACCAGCTCGTCATGTACTCACGTAGAAGGGCTTTACTGTTGGCATTAATTAGCTCACTTGGTAGAGCAGCTGGAACATGGTCGGTAAGTCCTTCGAGATGGAGACCCGGTTTAATACCTGGGCTGTGTTATCTTTTACTGTGCTTCTCACACATGAGGCAAAGAAGACACCAACAGTCTTGGGAGTGACAGGTTACAAAGTAATGCGTTCCTGGAATGCAATTATTTTTTTCTGTAACTCAACCTTGTCACAACATGGTGCTTTACTTACTCCGCTACTTGTTAACCGTACAAGTAGCGGTTAATGAATTTCCATGCCATCTAATTGGTACTCGTTCCCCTTTGCTTAGTATGGTTTAGGGAACCCTCAGTCATCCAGCATCACACTGCTCATCACATCGTCAAAGTGGAGTTGGCATGTATGTTTATATGGCCTTACCAAGTACAACTCAATCCCGTCAAAGTGGCACCGTCTAAGGCACAGTATACTAGAATTTCTCCCCACTAATATTCTCCATACCATTTATACTCACATCTAAGTTGTATTTCCACCTATAAAAGAAAATACTGAAGAGTTTAAATGCAGGTTTGGTTGTGTGTACCCAGTGGCGAATGGTAAGCACCACCTGGGGGAGGGCGTAGCTTATACAGGATCAACAAACCAACAGGAAATCAATGGGGGCAAACATAAGTAAGACATTTACGATAAACGGGTGTTCTGAATTTTGTTCTTTCTACTTGTAAAATTATTTTTTTCAATCCGCCATGCCTGGACAAAAGCCAATCACAGCTGAAATTGGGCAGTGGGCAGGGTGGACAGATTTCCAGCCAATCCCAGACAACCATTCACTCACACGTCCATACCCAGGGACAGTTTGGAGCAATCGACAATAAAAAACGATCAACCTACTATGCCAGTTTTTGGAACAAGGGGGACTACTGCAGTGCCCGGGGAAAACCCACACGGTCACACCGAGAACATGCAAAATCCACACAGGGAGTCTGGTAGCTGGAATTGAACCCGGGAATTCTGATGCATGAGGCGGATGTACTAATCAGTCCTCCATCCAGCCGTCACATAATGTCTGTTTTACATGGATAAATATCTCTTTTAAAACGATACAACCATACTGAGGATAAAAAGAGTCTTGATTCTAGTCAAGCCAACATCGGTAATTGCAATCAAAGCCAAATGTTCAAAAGCATAAAACCAAAGTGTATGGCGATGGGGGACTTTCAATTCCAGTTGTTTGCATTTTCCATCGGAGACTTTTGGCTTACTGGCACAGCGTATGAGACTTAACATCCAAGGAAAGGGACAGCTCAGGTTTTGCAGCTCAAAAGGTCCTGCTACAAACGAATCAACAGAGAAAACTACCTTGTAAAATGGAACGCTAGCAGACCAAACTGCACGTTCCGTGCCAAACATGGTGTGCAAAAATCTACTTACACACGATGTATAAATCTTTACCCTCCTTGTTTAAACCATCCTTTTACAAGGTGAATGGCCTGATGATTAGACAAGTCGGTTTCCTCTCATTTTAGTCAGTCTATGATTTGTCAAAATCGCGGAAAAGTCACATTACTTTTGTAGGTTCTAAGGCATATTGATAAACTCTGTCATACATTATAAAATATTCAAATAAAATGCATGAGTTACTTATTATTTGGACTCTTACTCTTTAAATGTTCATTATTCCAAGATGTAATATTACTTAAAGATATTTCTAATCATAGTGAATCATACCTTTCATTTAAAAAATGTGGGGGTCTACAATTTGTTTTTGGGCTACCTGAACTCATTTCTCTACAGCACTTCTTACGGAGGCATTTGACCATTCAATGCCAGTGTGTCCAAACAATACAAAGCACCGAATATCTTCCTGTGATCGACTAGAACTATCTCGGAGATCGACCGATAGAATGTGATGGACATGCGTGGCACCCCTGTTATACTACCACAAAATAAAATAAACTAGAGTGTCAATTTACATGAACATGCTTTTGCAACAGCAACTTAATAATTCATCATTTCTGTTTTTCAGGCTGTGCGCAAGCAGTTTGTTTCTAAGTTAATGTTAGGTTTTTAGAAATTAAATGCTGCCAGTCTTTTGGGAGCGCTCACCAGGAATCAGGTAAATTATTCCAAAAGAGCGACAACAACCCATCGAACATGACTGTGACGTATTCATCTGCATAATGGCGCACGTATTGAGAGTCGTCACGACTTTTCAGCCACTTCAAATTTACATTCGTGTTCCTCTTTCGATTGGCTGCCAAGACAGCCTCACCCATCCCCTCTTACATTTTGCATGAGCAATCATTGATTGATCGCTGATTTAGGCAGCAGCAGTTTAATGTACGCCCCATGCTTGTATTCCTCCACTTCCATTACAAGGTCTGGATTGTTTGTCTCATCGATGGCTACCAGATCAAATTTTGGTCAGAAGGTCCAACCCTTACTCAAAATTTCAAATGTTATCTGAGGCAATAAAATGAAGAAATGTGTTTTTTTTTCAAAGGTTAGCCCTAGGTCCATGTTATTTTGGAGGGGGGTCACTTTGGCTAGTTCTGACTTTTAATAATTCACCAGTGACATATCCGTGGGATTCTTTTTTTTTAAATATACCCTTTATGGGCCACCTAAACGTTATTCCTCTCAGTTGACTCTTGTGTGCAATTTTATTTAGCAGACAGTTTTGCTTTTAATGAATGCTAGCATGACGCAGATGAAGGAAGATGCATATTGACAGACAGAATAGTAGCGCTCTTGTCACAAGTCATGCTGAGTAACTGAAACACTATAAGTTATGCTTGATTTTGCTAAGTAAAAATTGGGAAATGCTGTCAGCGGGAAGTAAATGACATTTTAATACATGATATTGAAATTAAATGTCAACCAAAGTGAGTATGGGTATCAAACTTCTCACAAAAGTTTCAGAAAAACACAATGGTAATAAAAACGCAGTAATCCCTATAGGAAATATCAACATTTTCTAATCCATAACAGTTCAAAAGTATAAGAAATTACTTCAAAAAAGTAGAGTCAAATGAGTCACAATCGGCTGTAGGAGCCTGCAAGGACTTCTCTGCTGGTCTAACAAATATCTGAATCATGTGATGTTAGTTACATTTTGTCCATGAGTACTAAGTAAAGGACTCCTTTAACTGCTTTTCCCCTGGTTGTACTGCTTTGGGGGGGCTGAGACATGCAATAAGTGTTGATAAAGTGGTTGCCTAGAAACAGTATTCTAGAAGGCGTACATAAACGTCAGCAATTTCACAAACTATCATTGGCTAGGGGGTGGTAACAGAAGTATGACAACGAAAAGGTGAGGAAAATCTCCGTGTTCACTGCATCTGTTCAGCCCTGAATCGAATAAACATTTATGGCAGAAATACGAAAACTTTCTGCATTGGCTTGATGGCGATAGTAAAGAACTTATAAATGGATTTGAAACGCATGGGGGCTGCACGGCAGTGCGGTGGTTAGCGCATGTGCGGCACAGTTCTGAGGTCATGGATTCAAATCCAGCTACCAACCTTCCTGTGCGGAGTTTGCATGTTCTCCCCGTGCTTGCGCGGGTTTCCTCCGGGCACTCCGGTTTCCTACCACATTCCAAAAACATGCATGTCGGTTTAATTGGCCGGTCCAAATTGTCCCTAGGTGTGAACGAGTGAGCGAATTGTCTGTCCCTGTGTGGCCTGCAATTAGCTTGCAACCAGTTCAGGGTGTCCCCTGTCCACTGCCCGAAGATAGCTGGGATGGGATCCAGCACCCCCGCGACCCTGCTGAGGATAAGCGGTGCAGATAATGGATGGATGGATGGATGAAACGCATGGTTAATCTGCATAACAGAGTAATAGAAATCTTCTTGAGGAAATAAAGGTGAATGGCTTTTGTGCATGAACAAAAAAAATCTTTGAATATTAAAATGTGGTTACATTCCTAAATAAAAGGTCAATTTTAGGAGGTTGTTATTCCTATTACCATATGATATAAACTATACACATCAGATATTTAAATTTAAAGTACGTAACCATTACAATCACCCGCTACTTTATCCTCCTCTTGTTTATTTGTATTTTTTATACTGTTATGGGTTGTTCTATAATCTGTTTACACTTGTTGTCATCGATTTGAATGGAGTTATATTTTGGTAATTATCTCTTGCTTTGTTTGTATCAATAAACTGATGAATATTTTCCTCACATGGTTCCTCTTTCCAGGTCTTTCTGCAAAGTTCTTGGTTGTCATCATGTTCCCATTGAGATGTTGAGGAAAGAGGGCTCTTTTTATTGGGTTGCAGGCTGAGGAAAGCACATATTATGGATCTTTTAGCTACCCAACATTTGATTTACATGTTAAATATAAAATGGTCGTATGCATATACATTCTGAGTGAGCTCCTGTCGCGTCGGCTGTTGGCAACGGCCCTGCCTCCCGTGGACCCTCCTCCTGCCGTGTTGTCGTGTTTCCCGCCCATTCGGCCCACGGTCTCGCCTGCCATGGGTATTGCTGTGCCTCGAATGGGGTTTCCGGGAAAAGTTGACGCCGATCTGTCCGAGGTTCCTGTCTGCTTCTCCACCGTGCACGTCTGCCTCTCTGCCACGCCCGGCGGTCGGCCTACCACACCCGAATGCTTGCCTTATTTCTGCTTGCCTTATTCGCCTGTCTTCTTGCCTGACTCGTCCGTTCTTCTGTGTGACTTGTCCGTTCGCCTGTCCGACTTGTCTGTTCGCCTCCCTGACTCTTCCGTCTGCCAGTCCGACTCTTCCGTCTGCCAGCTTGACTCTTCTGTCTGCCAGCTCGACTATTTCGTCTGCCAGTCCGGCCCTCTTCCAATTGGCCCCGCCCATGGGCACCAGCTGAAGCTCGTTGACGGATTGGCTCCCTGTCAATATTTAAACGCTGTCCTGTCAGTAGCCTTTTGTCGGTGCGTGTGCAAATCTCCTGTGTTTTTGCGCTTGTTTTTCTCCCGTCACGGTCTGTTTTTTGTTCCTGGCACCATCACCATCCCTTGCCACAGAAGTCCCACTTCCGCGGCTAAGCAACCTACTCCCTGCGACCAACGATCTCCGGATCGAGTGTGTGCTCCTATCTTTCTCCACCAATAAAACTGTGAGTAACGTTACGCGAGTGGATCCTGGTTCCGGTTCTGGCTCTGACAAAAAATAATAGTTTATAATAGTTAATAATAGTTTACTAGTGTCATCCATCGAAGCACATCTTGAAGGTACAGCAAATTGTTTCAAATTGTTTTATTTTTATCTTTAATATTGGTATTGTTTATTAATCTTTTAGATAGTTATTGTTGTTTGGTTACACATTTTATATATGTTTAATATTTTGGGTGCATATGTCTTCTAGTATACTTCTATTTAAAAGGTAGGTGCATTGTTTGATGTGTCGTTAAACATATTTTCTTCATTAGGTATTAACAATGCCCAACTGAGTTCAACGAGCCTTCATATTTTTTTCTGATCTCATCTTACTTTGAGTAAATTTGTTGGTGCAAAACACATTAGCTAGGAGGAATGGTGGGGGATTGGAGGGACGGAGGGAGTGCTGGAGTATGACGTCATGCTCGTTCTGTGTTTTTTTTTTTTTTTCCTATTTGGTCATGAAGCATGAAAATGGTGAAAATAAGAAGAGGCACATTTATAAAATGCACGTCCTTGATTCATGAAGGAGCTTGACTGAAGCTGCAATGATGTCATAAGCCAGAAATGGTGGGCACGAGTAGAAAAGTTCTAAATTGTGTCCAGGACTTTAAAGAAGTTTTAAGGGGTCAGCTTGGATGCAATGTAGTCTTCTATGGAGCTACAAACGATATGATGAATCTCAACTTTGCTTTTCCAGGTTAAAGAAAACAAGATCAACTAAAATCTCTATTAGGGTGGCTCTCACCTTGTAAAGTCTCAAACCAAGTCATGAGTATCTGAAATTCTGGCACCACTGTACCCTCTTGAAAACGTTTGGCAAGAACTGGAGTGGCAATACTAAACCCCACAGTAAGCTCGTAGTGTAATTTCGGGACCTTGTGTGAATTTTGATGCAGGTGTTAAAATAAGAGCTCTAATGAGGAATTATTTCATGTTGGAAAAAACATCATGATCCTCTACCTGACACTATAATAAAGCAATTAAAAAAAGTTGAGAAAAGGACAATTCACCCTCACAAGGAATAAATGACACGCACTAATTGGACTTGGAGATATTGCCCTTTCGTTGCGGCAGGTAATGATTGCATACAGGTCGTGGAACATCAGCATTATTGTCACCCACAAAAATTCCAAACATGTCACCATCTCATTAGCTTTGGCTCAGCGGTGAACCCTCTGACTTTTATGTCTGCAGGTGATCCCTGTTTTTTTTCTTAGGCTGGAGAGGGCAAAGTCAATAGGGCGCATGAATTTCTTATGCCCCCCGGCACCCTTAGGACCGTGATAATGTCAGGCGTTTGATGCCGGAGGGGGTTACAGTGCCATGAATCAAGGAGACGCTGGTCCTGATGAAAAATACATAAGGCTCCGGTAACACATGATCTCTGGTAGAAAGGTCGTGAGATGAAAAAAAGTCAACAAATAAATAAAAATCTCTCTGAAACAAATATTTACATTCTTCATTTGTGGATATAATGCGTTAAAACATTGCTTTCATGGACTTTAACAATGTTTTTATCATTGTGAGGGGATCACTCTATGTATAGCTAGCCAGTAGAAAGATTAATAACAAACTCAAGGGAAAACTAGAGATTTCCTGCCCCAGATAGGGTGTAAAGAGGAGGCACGCATAGCAAAGTTGTACCCTGTCTCAACCATAGAAATATCAAATTTTTAAAAATGAATTAAATGTCTCTATACTTATTCTGTGTTAAGGTTCTTTCTCATTTAATTTCACAGTTTTTTTTCTTTTTTCTTCTTTTTTTTCTTCCAAAATTGCTGAATTTCACATCATGTTATGAACATTATTAATACAATTATTGTCAAATATTATACAAACGTGTGTGAAGTATTAATATGCTTAGCATCTGTTTGATGCAGAGTGAGGCATGCAATTCTCTTGCCTCATGGCAGAGGGCTATAGTGAGACCACAGATTTGAATGTGGCGCACATCTCAGCCGTAAACAAAAAAATAGTAATAGTATAAGCAAGCTAACAGCAAGTCGAGCCATCCAATCCTCAAAGATTGCCTATCTATTGATCATTTTATTCCAAAGGATCAGCGCATTATTAGATAATACAACTCATGGTGATACCTGGAACATCATCAGTGACTCTCCAAGGCTCATCGGGTTTTTCAGGTGCTAGTCAGATACCTCCGCCCAGGCGACTCAGCCGAGGGTAATCAATCCCCGGACTGTTGTCCGGGTAGCACACTAAGCCACGTTCCCACCCATCAACTAGAGCCAGCTTAAAACCTTTTCTGCTGCTGCGATGGTTTATTTGATGGCTCTTTACCTATGCAGTTTATAAAAACCAACGATCCTGAGGAAACTTGCCTGCAAAGCCCCTGCAGCCCACCTCAATAGGCTTGCAGCGGCCCCTCCACCTATTCCTCCGGCATTCAACCACGAGATCGGCATACTCTGCCCTCTTCTCCTCCTGCGCTTCATCCATCCGGTCCTCCCAGGGGACTGTCAGCTCAAAAAGCACAACCTGCTTGCTGGGTCCAGAAATCAGCACCATGTCTGGACTGAGTGTTTGTAGCTGCGATGATATTTGGGAATCGCAATTGCTTCCCGATGTCTACCAGTAGCTGCCAGTCCCTTGCAGTTGTGTGCAGACCCCAATCGGTGTTCTTGGTGGGTTGACGTTTCTCTCCTGCTCGGACAAAGGAATTTGTGCTCCGGGTTTGATTGTGCTCCTTGATGGTGTTGATGCCAGTGCAGATTGTGTGTATTGCCCGCAAGACCTGGTTGGAGTGCATAAACCTCCTTTATAAGTAAAATTATGAATACGATGTAGTTCCTTTTAATTGTAAATCTGACTGGGCCTCACCAGATCCGATGCTTACCACAGGTCACTGCTTTAAATGGTAAAGGCAGCAGGTGTTGTGGAGAACCGATTTTACCAAATAATGTCAGTTTGATTAAAATGTATGTTTTATATAATGAACACGTAACTCTTACTTTAAAGCCCTTGTATACAAAACTACTGTTTGGCTTTTAACACGAATATACTTTACATTTGACGCACTGGTGATGCTTTTAGTCATAAATAAAGAGTATTCTGGTGCAGACCACTCTCACCTGGATTTTAGACACCTTGTTCCAGGAAAACCATAACATTCCCAAACTAAGCACTTACTAGCATAATGTGCTGGACCTCCAGTGCTTTTAAATACCAGACAAGCAGTGAATATGTTAAGTTTAAAATAAAGAACTAACTCAAAATAAAGAGAGAAGACGTCAAAAGAATTTTAACTGAAGGATCGAGAGAGGAACTTTCAGAAAAGCAACTTCCATCCCTTACTAAAGCCCTCCATTGAGCCTCCTCCTTTTCTTAAATCTTCAAGGTTAGGAAAAGCAGGTCCGCCCTAAGATGGTAAAGTCAAAACATCAAACAAGAGTGGACAATAATAGTCAAAATAAGGAACAGGCATCGTATGAAATCTCATTTACATATGTTCAATATTAAAAACAGGATAAACTATTCACAGAAACGGTGAATGTGACTTTTTCATTTACATTACCAATATTTGATGTTGAATTTTTTCTTCACAATTAAGTTTTTCAAATGGGTATTACTTGATAAATGCCATTTGTAATGCTATAACAAGCATGGCTAAGACAATATGTTCACAGGTAAAGGTTCCAACACTGTCCCTGGCTGTTTTTACAAGATGGAAGCAGACCTTGTTTGGAGCATAAGAATGTGCTGAAATACTTACAAAAGTGTGATAGAAGAAAAAACAACCCAATGGAAGTATTTTAGTGAGGAATTACCATTTTAAATAGCTACAAAAAGTACATTCAGCTTATTATGTCTCTTTAAAAGTCTTGCTAACCAAATACGGCCCAAAAAAACAACTTTTTCCCATCACAGGGAAGAAAGTATATCAATGACTCTGAAGATTAGGGATATTGTCAATACTTTGGGCATGTCCGCAATTATGCTGAAAACAACCCTAATTAACCACAACCTCTCAATCAAAGACTACCAAGATACCTATTTCATGACTAATGAAAACATTAATATTTCATAATCATGCTTAAAAAAATTTGGGCTTGCACTTCCAGGATACCTTTCTCAGCTCGAGCTGAGCTGAGCCCTTTCCATCCAGACACAATTACCGCTCAAGACAACTTTAATAATGTGGATGGATTGGTTGCACTGTCCGGCTGCATCATCACAAAATGCCGTCGTGTATTTATATGAGAGTTGTCAGCACCTTCGCTACAGGTGAACAGGTTATCCCACTGACAACAACCCAGATGTATATAATAAGACGATGCATTGACATATTATTTAACGAGCAAATTTACCAACGAGCGCACACTCATGTAATTTGATGCCTTGACGTGACAGTTGCTCATTTTGAGTTATTGGCGTTCAATCTGCAACTTTAGGATACACACTGGCAAAATACAGACCTGGGCCGAATGCTATTCGAAGAGTTGCTGACATTCTAGTCCACAATGTGATAATTGCATGAGGGATAGAGAACTCATCACCACAGCCAAGGCTCTTGGCTATGTGTTTTACTTTTTTATGGGTTGTGAGGGAGAGTATCTATCTATCTATCGACCATCTACCCTGGTCTTATCACTCGAGAGGTGTGACCCACAACAAGACAAACACATACAAAAAAAGACATAAAAAAGGGAAAATGTAGCAAAAAATCACACACAAAATTTTGTGGACCATGGCCAACCCAAATGCCCGAACACCCAGACAAGTTAAACACCTCGGCACCCAAGTCAGTCATGCTTTCGTCCCTCCAGTTGAAACAGGACACAAGAAAGCAGCACTCGGGTCATGGTGACACAACACACTGTTCTGTTCAACAGCAGGGCCCACCAGCTTTCACTGGTTTACCCCTGCCGCATCATACGGGTGCCCTGCCTATCCCTTAGAACACGTCTAAACATCCCACTATTCTTTCACAACACCTCTCCACTCCTTCCTATCACCAACAAGAGCTCAAGCTTCCACTAGATTTAGACCTCTTTCCTCCAATGCACTCATAACACCATCCATCCACGTCAATCGTGGCATTCCTCTTGGTCTCCTTCCATTTATTTCTGCTCTGTAGATCCTCTTCAACATTTGTTCCTCATCCATCCTCTCCATGTGTCCAAACCATCTGAGGACACACGCTTGCTCTTATCCACACGCTTGCTCAGTTCCACTACTACTCCAGTTCTGTCTCTCACATTTTCATTAGCCCTAACCCTAACCCTCACCATTTAATTGGAATGGGCAAAAAAAAAGAAAAAAGAAAATTGGAAATCTTGTTTCTTTAATATATAATGTTTCTAACACATCCTGTTCCTTTCCTGAAACCACTCTGCTCCTCCATCAACACCTCATCAGTTCTTCCTCTCACTCTCTCAATCAAGACTCTTCCATACAGTTTACCCATCACAGACAACATACTCATACCTCTCGATTTGCTACATTCATACTTTATACCTTTACCCTTATATAATTGGACCACATATGCACTACACCAAATAACAGGAACCACACCACTTTAAAAGCATACATTCAACAAGCGTACTAATAAGGCAATCATAGCAGTGCCACCTTTCTTCGATTATTCAGCAGTACAACCATCCAACCCTGGTGCCTTCCCCCTTTCATTTCTTTAACTGCCTCTTGCACCTCTCATGTTAACACAGGCTTCACATTCAAACACTGGCATTTTCCCCATACCACCGATCACCTCGACTCTCACTTCTCTCCCATCTTCCACATTCAGCAACTCTTCAAAATACTCTGCCCAACTCGTCCTGGCTGGCTGCACTACCGCTAAGGGGCCGGTCACACAGACATTTGCGGCTGAATGTTTTTTTTTGCCCGCGGTTGCCCGCGATGGAAAATGCGCAAAATTGGCCAACCCGCTGTTCATCAGTGGTATGCCCGCAAAACACGCCGGCGACTGTTCCGCTTCCTCATCGCGTCATTTCTGCGTCATTTTCTCGTGTGGACCACGGGTATAAAAGCTCCCGAGCCGGTGTTGTGCCCAAATCCGACTCCTACGCAACACATCCACCCCCCCCCACCCCCTCGCGTGAACGCGCATTCTGCTGCGATCGCTTTTGTGGGAAGCGTGCATTGACGTTGGTGACTTTTTCATCCGCGTTAACAAACGCATTTTGTAGAATACGATCGCACTTTATTGTTTAAATAAACGCGTTATATAGACTAGGATCTCCCAATTGTTATAATTAGCTCGCTTTATTGTTTTAATAAGCGTTTTATATAGAATACGATCGCTTTTGTTGGAAGCGCAGCAGAATGCGCATTCACGCAAGGGGGGGGATGTACCGTTCGATTACGTTCACAACAAAAACAAAGACGGAATGGTTTAAGTTGTATTACATTCCCAACAAATGCAAGACGAAGTGGTTTTGGTTATATGTTCGCCATTAAATTCCCTAAAAGTGAGATAAAACGAGGTAAAAGTGGGGATGCGAATCTCGACAGGGATGCATTTCTCGGATAACACCGGGCTGTAGAAATCATAACCGCTCAAGACACAGTCCAGTGAAGATCAAGATTTCAAGCTATGGCATCATTTTTATTTTATTATCTTAAAAAGAAATGTCAAGAATAAAAAATGGATTAAGACGAGGTCACTACACTAACGGGGATCCATGTTCACCCCCTTGACGTCTCGAGCACAACTGAGTGTGCTCGGCAAATCGCGCTGTATACACGCGGAGAAAGGCGTTTGACTGTCACACGCGTAACACGCTAATTTCACGTAATAACACCGCGATACAGGCGCAGAACATGCTATTACCATGCTCCACCCACGATTACCCGCTGAAATTCCCCGTCCTACCCATGTGTAACCACGCCCTGGCCGCGGCCAGAGCACGTCGTTCCGCGTCATTTCCGCGTCATTACCTCGTGTTGACCACGTGTGCGGCACGCGGTTTAACACGTGCTCAAACTTTTGAGCAGCTCAAAAGTTTTGCCCGCGGCCAACCACGTGTGAATTTCCGACCGCGAGTAAAGCACTGCTGTATCTCGTCTATATGGCGGTCTCAAAACGTCCAACAGCGCCCAACAGCATCTGCTTCACGGCCAGAAATTCCTGGCCGTGGCTCAACCTTGATACGCTCGTGAAAGGCTGTGTACCCGCGCGCTGAAGAATTGAGCAGCGCAAAACTTTCCGACCTCATGTTAAGCACTGCTGTATCTCGTCTGAATGGCGATCTCAATGCGTTCAATAGCGTCCGCCTCACAGGCAGAAATTTCTGGCCGTGATTCAGCCGCAAATGTCTGTGTGACCGGCCCCTAACCAGCAATCTACGGTCCTTATCTTTCACTTTCTCTTCCTTTCCCAGACTTCCTCTTTCTTACTCTTTTTACTTTTTTCCAGAACACTTTTCTCCTTTCCTCAAATTTCACTCCTATTTTTTGACACCATTCATCATTTGCTTTCCTTTTTGCTAGTTCCACTACCGTTTTTACCCACCTTCTTTTAACTTGATACCTTTTTTATGCATCTCCACTCTTATCTTGCAGCCACTCCTCAAAGGCACGTCTCTTCTCTGTCACAGCCTCTGAAACTTCATCATTCCACCATTCACTTCCTTTCCCAATACCTCGACCAACTTTTCTCAATCCACATACTTCTTTAGCACTCCTCAACACTGCCTCTTAAAACCACTTCCATTCAGTTTCCACTCTCTCCACTTCTCTTCTACTAATCTGTCCATACTCTTTCCCTCTCCTCTCTTGAAACTCTTTCCTTTTCTGCCTTATGTAACTCTGACATTTTCACCTCTTCCCTCACACTCTTCTTATAACTAGCCCTCCACGATCCATCTATTCTCAGTTTTCCTTCCACATAAAAATGATCAGACATACCACTCATTTCACCTCTGTAAACATGCACATCCAACAATCTACTTAACATCCCTTTCTTAACCACTACATAATCCATCAGTGCTCTTTCCACCATCTTGGCACTATCCACTCTGACAAAGGTATACTTATTCACGTCCCTCTTCTTAAACAATGTATTTCCAATCACCAACTCATTTTCCATATTTAACTCAATCAATTTCTTCCCATTCTCATTTCTTCCTGGTACTCCATATCTACCAATCATATTTTCAACCGTTCCATCACCCACTCTAGCATTCAGGTCACTTAGTATTACCACTTTCCACCCTTCCTTCGCACTAGACACACATTCGGACAAGTCCTTCTAGAACTCCTCTGTCTCCTCAGCACTTCCTTCTGAACCAGGTCCATATGCACTCATCAACATCCATACTTCTACACCCCACTTTAACCTCACCCTCATCAAGATATCTCTTTCCACTCTACCTGTTTTTTCTTTGCTTTCTCACTCACAAGCCCAGCCATAGCTTCTCTAACATGTCCACCTGTAACTCCAGACTTTCTACCATACATACCTCCAAGCTGTAATTCACCCTTTCCTTTCATTTTTGTTTCACTCAAGGCTAACACATCAACCTTCCTTTTAGTCTTCCGATCTCTTTCTTCCGCTCAGTCACTTTACTTCCACATCCTCTCACATTTAGTGACCCTATAACCAGGGTTTGCGAGGCCTTTCGGTCTCCCGCCCCCCTTTTTTCGCCTTGCTGTTTCTTAGGGAGTAGAGATAGAGAGGAGAGGATCCCCAGTCCCTTCGCTCCATCCCCTTTAGTCGCCTCTTACGACACGCAGCGGACCACGGTAGGAGAATTCTCACACCTCCCAGGGGAAGAGGCCCCCTAACCTTTAGGACATCATTCTCATAATTGTTTTAGAAAAGTATATTGTGAGTGGTTAGCACGTGTGTGGCACTGTTCTGAGGTCATGAGATTGAATCTTGTGGAGTGTGGACTTTGCATGTTCTCCCCGTGCTTGCGTGGGTTTCCTCCGGGCACTCCGGTTTCCTCCCACATTCCAAAAACATGCATGTTAAGTTAATTGGCCGGTCCAAATTGTCCCTAGGTGTGAATGAGCTAGCAAATTGTCTGTCCCTGTGTGCCCTGCAACTGGCTGGCAACCTGTTCAGGGTGTCCACTGCCCACTGCCCGAAGATAGCTGGGATTGGCTCCAGCACCCCCGCGACCTGAGGTTAAGCCGTGCAGATCATGGATAGATGGATATTGTGTGGTTAAAAAAACAGAAGCATACCTTGGCCATGTCTGCTTTGGACGGTTCCCAGGTGGTAAAATATTTTGGGCAGACATATGTGAACTACTTTTTAAAGGCAATCATGTAAAATGTTTGTTTTTTTCCTCTCTATTCTGTTAATGTAATCCCATGTTGGTCCATCGTTCTTTCTGTCATCTATTATTCTTATTTAGTCGTATTTTTCATTAACTTCCCTCAACAAAGTTCCCTGAGTATGAGATTGTGTGTGTATTGATTAAAACCCTGTGAACCTCTAAAATGGTACAAATAATTCACTTTAAATGTGGTCTTGTAGCCAAACTTTAGATTATTATTTTGACTAAGATGATTTTATATTTGTTCTCCTATTGAACTACTTAGAAGCGGATGTGGTGCTTCACACGATAAGATGATCTTAAAAGAAGTATGAAACTGGTCTCTTCAGATTCATTAGTTGACTGATTATTTAGTCAAATAATGTATTGACTGATGAATTATCTACACAGTGTATACACAAAAAACTCCAAGTTTGAATGAATGCATTGTCACCCAGGTACGTATAAGTACTGTATTAAAGTCACTGGCATTAGTGTTACCTTTCTGCGACTTGCGATCGGACTTGAGCATATGTCAAGTGGATCCCAGAACGATTGGTGCGTACCAGTACATTATGTATTTACCCAATTTGACATCTGGCGATGAAGCGTCTGTCCAAATTGTGTAGATACGATCCAATTGTGAATGCTGGGATTCAGGCAGCTTTTCGACGTCAACAAATTCACTTAACAAATCATGAAAGTGCGCAATAAATAATCCAAAATGTCCCTTTCTATAGTTTATGAATAACTCATGTTTCATGTTGACGATATGTGTGTATTGTTTGTTGATGCCCTTGCAACATCCATTGCAGTCTGGTCATCCTGGAATGATGATTACCTCATGCGTGGTTCCTTCCCAAGGTTTCTTTGTTTTCCCCATGCTGAAGTTTTGAGTTTTTTCTTGCCCTGATGTAGGCTTTAAATTAGAGGATGGCGTAATAATAGTCAGTAGTATGTACAGCCCTTTTTGTGATTAAGGGCTCTACAAATAAACATGATTTGACCTGAATAGAGTTGCCTTCTTCTATGGTGAATGCCAATGTGGTATTCTTGAGCGCTGAAAATTAGCATTGTCTTCGTCTTCTCCAGAAACTAGCTCTTCTTGTGCAAAAGGTTGAAGTAGTATTCTTGAACAATGTAGCCATATTGCGATTAAATGGGTGACAAAACTAGCAACTTATTTTATAGTCAGCACTAAAGCAGTGGAGTTTAAAGAAGCTGGTCGGAATTTGGAACGTGCCGTCTTTTTAAAAATATGTCAATGATAATTGTAGGTTATTGTAACCTTTGCAGACACATACATATAAGAAATTGTTAAGAATTAATCTGAAAATGTACTGTATACCAAATTCTTCGAATTAGTTATCTGACTCCATTAACCACACACAACCTACATTCACCTAACAATGCGCGCTCGTTTCTTGATGGAAAAGATGGACAAGAGACCGGCATTTTCACACGGAGGCAGATTTAATTTCTTAATCAATTTAACTTAGTGAACTCCATTGAATATGGTCGAATAAGCCGACTTAGTGTCGCTCGAGTCTCTGTCAAGCCTCCTCTCTCGTTCTTCTTTTTTCTGCTTCTCTTCTCTCGGCTCAGCTGGGGTGCCGGCTCCTCACTTGGGCGTGCCAGGGAACTTCCCACGTGGGCTCCACCATCTCGGAGAAGAGCGCCGCGATGTCTGGAATTAACCAAAACAACAGAGCGTTTATACGTAATCAGTTCTCAAAACATCGCCTGCCGTCCTCCGTCAGATTCCTGTTATCAAAATTCCCTAGTCAAAATATTCTGCATTTGGACCAGCGTGACCTGTCATTGAACTTAAGCCCACTCGGTGAAATTCTTCATTGCGCTCAATAAATGTAACTTGTATTCAATCGTATGAAATCTTTTACAGTCAAATGTATAAAATCCTTCAATATGTAAATGTCTATACAATCTTGTTGAACTTGGATTTAGTTACAAAAGATAGGGTTTGAATTGCTATCAAGAATCACCTCTTGCTTCCCGAGTCCTCATAAACAAAATATGAAATTTCGGGTTTGCCTCGGGCTCAGGAATGCAAATCATGTGAATTGGTCGACTGTTATACCGACAGGCCTGGGATTAGTCGATTTTTTTCAGGCCCAATCTTTTCTCTGATCTTAACCCTTCCCTTTAACACAACAACCAATTTCTTCCATTCCAATTTCATTTAACATTTTACCATGGAGGTGTTCCTGTTATTGGACAGAAACTTCTGTTCTTAGCACAAATGATCTGCGGTCGTCTTCAGCATCCCCTCTCGAGACAGAATAGCCTCCCTCTCTTATTAGAGAAAGAGAAATACTGCCTTGAAATGGCGCCACTCGAGCAATAACACATTCACCAATAAGACGTCAATATCACGCTTGCTTCACACCACCTGACGGCAAATCATCCGGCTGCCTCTTCGCCTTAGAGGAAGCTCTGAAAAACGGCTGAATTAGGCCCGGGAAAAAAAATGTCATTCAAAGGGGACGACGGGCAGCCAGATCACAGGTGAGGGATGAAGGGTACTTAGCGGTAATGAGTCACAATGGCCGTGTTGAAAAGTTGTCTTGCGTTGTCCTGGCACTCTCCAGAGAGTCTGTTCTGCTAGCTAAGGTGTGACGGGTGGAAAGGAGGAAGCGGCTCACCCACGGGGAAAACCTCACTTGATTACTCGCCCTACTTGCACAGATGAGACACTTTGAGGTGAGGTGTCAGCCCACACTTGTTGGCGGGCAAATTACTTTTCTTTTTGTTTCCGCCACCAGGAAACATATCCTGCCATCACGTATTTGTCGAGCAATGAAAAGCATGTGGTCTTTTTTAAACCGAATTGAAACACACCCAGTATATTATCTTAACAAAACTCTAATTATGAGTATCGTACTGTCTATTTTAGCATGCAAAGGTGTTAGCAAAATAAAAAGTACTTGACATTACTTTAAAACACACACATTTTAGAGTGATTCGGTGTAGACATAGCACTTAAAGAACACGAAATTGGGGGAAATATACAGTGGCTGGCGAAACTATTTTCCCTTTTGCCACTATTCAGACTTCAAACATCAAGATATAAAACTGTCATTTCTTGTGAAGCATCAGCAATAAGTGGTACAGAATCATGAAGTGGAAAACACTCATATTGGATATTTTACACTTTTTTAACAAATAAAAAACCAAAAAGTTGGTGTGCAAAATTATTCTGCCCCATTGAGTTAATACTTGGTAGCGCAACCTTGTGCTGCAATTATAGCTGCAAGTCACTTGGGGTATGCTCTATCAGTTTTGCACATCGAAAAACTGATATTTTTGCCCATTCCTCCTTGCAAAAAAGCTCGAGCCCAGTGAAGTTGGATGGAAGGCGTTTGTGAACAGCAGTTTTCAGTTCTTTCCACAGATTCTCAATTGGATTGAGGTCTGGACTTTGACTTGGCCATTCTAACATTTTCGTCAACCATTCCATTGTAGCTTTTGCTTTATGTTTTGGATCATTGTCTTGTTGGAAGACAAATCTCCGTCCCAGTCTCAGGTCTTTCGCGGACTCCAGCAGGTTTTCTTCCAGAATGGTCCTGTATTTGGTTCCATTCATCTTCCCATCAATTTTAACCATCTTACCAGGCCCTGCTGAAGAAAAGCAGGCCCAAACCATAATTCTGCCACCACCATGTTTGACTGTGGGGATGGTGTGTTGAGGGTGATGAGCTGTGCTGCTTTCACACCAAACATAATGTCTTGCATTGTTGCCAAAAAGTTTGATTTTGGTCTCATCTGACCAGAGCACCTTCTTCCACATGTTTGGTGTGTCTCCCAGGTAGCTTGTGGCAAACTTTAAAAGACACTTTTTATGGATATCTTGAAGAAATGGCTTCCTTCTTGCCACTCTTACATAAAGGCTAGACTTGTGCAGTATACGACTGATTGTTGTCGGATGGACAGATTCTCCCACCTCAGCTGAAGACCTGTGCATTTCATCCAGAGTGATCATGGGCCCCTTGGCTACATCTCTGACCAATTTTCTCCTTGCATGAGCTGAAAGTTTAAGGGGACTATGTAAATGTAAATGGTCTGCATTCATATAGTGCTTTTCAAGTCATTGAAGACCTCCCAAAGCGCTTTACAATGTGCTTCACACTTTTCCCTTTTACACACTAGCTAACTGATAGCAGCATCAGACATGCAAGGCAACTACCTTCTATCGAGGGCATTGGGGATTCATTGTCTTGCCCAAGGACACCTCAACATATAACAAAGCTGGGAGCTGGGAATCGAACCTGCGGCCTCTTGATCCCAAGACCGGCGCTCTACCTCCTGAGCTGCCCCAATCTTTGTAGATTTGCTGTGGCCTGATACTTCTTCCTTTTCAATATTATTGCTTGCACAGTGCTCCTTGAGATGTTTAAAGGTTGGGAAATACCAGCTTTAAACTTCTCCAGAACAGTATCTCGGACCTGCCTGGTGTGTTCCTCGTTATTCATGATGCTCTCTGCGCTTTAAGCAGACCTCTGAGACTATCACAGTGTTGGTGCATTTATACAGTGACTTGATTACACACAGGTGGATTCCATTTATCATTGTTAGCCATTTAGATCAACATTGATTCATTCAGAGATCCTCACTGAACTTTGCTGCACTGAAAGTCAAGGGGCTGAATAATTTTGCACACCCACTTTTTCGTTTTTTGTGGCAAAAGGTCGCAAAGTTCAAGGGGCGGAATAGTTTCGCAAGCCACAGTTTGTATATTTGTTTAATTTTTAAAGTTTGTCATTAGTCAGTGTCTGTGCCTTTAGATAGAATGCCTCATTGTTGCAACATAGAAAACCCAGAACAACTCAGTGTCATGTATTCTGGTGTTTATTCAGGTAAGATTACTTTTTGCGCAAAACCCCAACTCTTCACTCCAAAAAAAGAACTTTTAGTAAGCCAATCAAATACGCTTTAAAATAGAAAACTCTTTCCTCGACTCCAATCGAGAAAACAGAAGGTAATTGTAGAGGACGATTAATTCTCTACCATTTCACTTTCTGTTTCCTCGGCTGGTGGTCCATGCAGTCCTCCGACACAGAGGTCAGGGATGCTAACGTCGGGGTCACGAAATGAAGGCAAAAGGACATTTCCAATGTCTCGCCGCATGTTCTTTCCCGGGACCAGACTGTGTCGCGACCAGCACACAGGGTAGACCCAATCGCGCAACGTTTTCTCACAATTTTATTGAAAAAAGGGGAAGGGCAGTGCCCGCGATCCGATGCTCACTGGACGCGGGAAGCACGTCGCTCTCGTAATCGGATTGTGATCCGAACACGGAAGTGGATCTTTCGTAGCGAGCCATGGCGGTTTCAGGGACGGAAAAACTGGTCGGTAGCCGGGACTGGGAGAGAAAGGCGTGGTCGGGAAGTAGTCGTAAGCTAGAAAACAGGTCGTAGCCGGAGGCAGACGGGACCAAAAATGGGACAGGTGGGAGTCAGGGTCAAAAAAGGCTTGCCGAGTCTACACTGAGGTTCGCAGACGGACTGACAACAGAGTACAGACAGGACTGGGTTCAAATAGTGACAGGGAGCCAATCAGAATCCGCGGCAGTTGGCGCCAAATGAGTGGGCACAGGTGATTCAAATCTGTAATCATGACAGACTGAGTATTCGAACTTTGAAAAAACAGAGATGGAGAGAAGCAATGCAGTTGAGGACATTTAATACAAAGTTTAAAAAAAAAGACAAAATCGGAGTGCACTCAGGAGTCATTGATGGGGACGCGTTCTCCCACTAAAACGCATTCAAGAATGTTTCAGCCCTTACAGTAAATCCATCCCTTTATATTGTCAACATAAAATAAAGGTTATTCATATGCTAAAGAATAGAAGTGTGTTTTAAGCTTAGATTTAAACATTTCCACTGAGGTTGCAGATCGAATCTCCGGGGGGAAGAGCCTTCCACAGCACCGGGGTCCGAATGGAGAACGCTCTCAAACCTGCGGATCTCTTCTTGGCTCTTGGGATCACTAGTAGACCAGAATTTTCAGAGCGAAGGCTCCGGACCGGAACATAGGGGGGAATTAAATCTGAGAGATATGAGGGAGCTCCCTTAATTCAGCACCGTGGCCCGAGCGACAGCCCCGCTTTTGTTTGCGATCCCTACGTCGTCTCCGCCGCTTCGTAAGTGGGTTGGCTACCCGCGGAGATCCCGCAAGCCTTTGTATTTCTTGCGGGATATCAAAGATGGTATAAAAAGTGCCCAAAAAGTCGAAATTTAGACGCAGACCCAATTGTATAAGTTCCTCCCGACTATAGGTATTATTGTCCACGCATGTGTCCAGAAAAGAAAGCAAAAAAGACAAGAGAACGATATAAAAAAAAATGGCTGAAGAGCTCAATGATCTGCGTTTACAACTAAAATGAATAATGCCAATATCAAAGTAATGATTTGATGTTTAAAAAATAAACTTAATATAGCTGGAAAACTCATTTTATAAAAACAAAATTCTCAGTGACCTATTTTAATAATCTAACACTAGAAAACTGATGCCTCTCCTGTTGTGGAGGACCACAGTACTGCATGTTATAGATTTTTCTCTCCTTTAACACAGCTGATTCAAATGATCCTAATTATTGGTAATGGGCTGACCATTTGATGATTAACCTAATTATTCACAACTATCTAAGTTTCGAGAGCTATGCTTTAGGAAGATATATCATAAACAGCCACAAGATTTTATCTTCCATTTTTTTCATCAAAATATTGATAACATATGGATATACATAAGTATTCTGCAAGTCATTATTCACTGAGATAATATGTCCGTCAAAAAATAATAATGATTTACTTGGTGATAGATGTTTAATTAGTTGAATTCTTGCAGCATCTCTGATGACTCATCAAGAAAGGAGAACCTCCCGGGGCATTCCTAAAGCCAAAATCTAGAAGGTATCCAGTAATATAAATGTTCTGTTTGGAGACTACATTCGAATGGGACAAATCTCAGAGGCACTCCAGCGAACGACACAGCTAGCACACGTCAAAGAGCACCAGCCGTTGAGTCATTAGAGATCCCTATCATTACTTTACTCATTCTACAAAATTACAAAGGAAAACCATGCTTGCATTTAAATCTCCAAAGTGGCACTGTTGCCTCTGGCGAGAAAACAACATGCTAATGAGCTTTAGAAGAGAGGATAAACAATTAAACATCCAGTTGTTTATGCAAGTCCATCCAGAAAGTATTACTGATAATTGTTTTATATGTTACGATCAAAGTAATGCAGATCAAGGACAGAAATGCCCTATGTATGATCGTATGATTGAAGCATAGAATGTAGAATAAAAACTTGTCGTGGACCCGTAACTCCACAGAATTTCCCAAGAAGGGAAGGAAACCTGAGAATGGCTCCAGATGCTATCATAATCCTTTTAGGTCAACCCTCTGTTCACCTGCATCCCCAACGGTCATGGATATAGACAGTAAACCTTTTGTACGTTAACTCTCACACGGGTCAATACTAGCATCATTCAACGCTTCCTGATGAGGCGGCTCAGAGGAAGGATGCCATACGTACTCTGGACAGAAAATATTATCCGATTGAAATAGGAATGCCATTGGATCCCCTCACAGGAGCCGGATGGATATAGGTAAAAAGACAATAATATAAAGCATTGGTTGGCAATCACCAGGCCACATACCACATATGTTTCATTATTTTAAATACTTATTGCTGTTTTACTGACACTGCTACTGTCAGCTTTAGACTGAACTAGGATCTGAGCTTTGGGGTGGTACATTTGAATTTTAATCAGTGTCGTTTGCACAGGTGGACACAGTTGCCTTTTGGGCGGTGCAACTGTCACGTTAGAAACAAGGACTCCTGTCCACTGAAGATAGAGTATATGATGATTCAAACCAAACTTTTGCGTTCATGGCCAATCAGCGTGGAGAGTGCTCAAATACGTCATGCTTTAATGATTGAAAGCAAATTTGACGCTATGGAAAAACTTTTGGCAATGGAGAATGGAGGATGCATGGGTCCCTATGGAAAGAACACAACACAGAGACCACATACAGTATCATCAACAAGCTCTTGGATGGGTTGGCTTATTTGTTGAGTTGGCATTTTTGAATACTTGGCATGCGGATCGACAGACAGTACCAAGATTGTGTTGCCATTAGCACATCTGCCTCACAGCTACGAGGTCCCGAGCATTTTGTTTCCCTCCCACATTCCAAAAAAATGGCTGTTATGGGCGCAGAACACCCACGGCCTTCGCTGAGATAAGCATTTAGGAAACATAATGAATTGGATTTGGTGTATTTTTACGACGAAATGTAAATCTTCCACATGAATAAACAGTGCATTCAAGCTAATAATTATTAATTATTAATGTTGTTATTGATATAAATGTTATCAATAGGGGCGGCAGTAGCTCAGGAGGTAGAGCGCTCGTCTTGGGATCAAGGGTTTCCAGTTCGAATCCCGGCTCGTCCATGTTACATGTCGAAGTGTCCTTGAGTAAGACACTGAACGCCTAATACCCCCAATAAGCAGGTTAGCGCCTTACATGGCTGCAAGGCCGCTATTGGGAAATGTGGAGCACATTGTAAAGCGCTTTGGGAAGTCATTGACCTGAAAAGCGCTATATAAATGCAGATCATTTCATTTCATTTCATTATATATTTTTTTATCAATATTGTTAGTACTATTTTAGGAAAAAGTAAAAACATGTTTAATGTCGCCCATTGGTCGGGCTGTGAAAAGATTGTCAGACAATGAACTGGTCTATGGTACAAAAAGATTGCTGACGACTGATATAAAGGACCTCATAGCCACTTTAATCTTCATTTAATTTCCAAAGTTCTCAGATATCATTTCTAAAAGGACTAAACTAAATTCAAACACCTTCTAGGCCATCAACAACATTTTCTTCCATATTTTTCTCATCTTATTCATACAGCCACTTAAGCTACCAGGCCTCAGGTCCTTCCGCTACATTTATCTGCCCTCGCCCTTTGCTCAACCCTATCAATGGGAGCAGACCTTTCAGATGGCCAACACTCACTCCTGGAGGTTTTTGCTTTCTGACTTCAGCTGTACAAACACTCAGTAAATTCAAATCCATGTTAGGACACCTATAATCTATGCCGGACATTCACCTGAACTTCTTGAAATTTGGAAAATACCTATTTGGTTGCACTGTGTTATGTGTTTTTTTGTCTATGGTCTTTGGGTTTTAGTGGAGTTTTGGGTTCACTCAGTTTAGGTTGTGTCTGTCTTTCTGTATTGTTAGTTTGTATCTCGTCCAACTGATTTGCTCTTGTTTCCCCTTGACCTAATGGCTCCCTCAATTGTGTATGGATTGTCCAAGTTTGTGTTGTTTATCCATTGGGTATTACGTTCTTGGTTTTCTTTCAATTTTTGTAAATGTAAATGTTCAGTGTTTATATAGCGCTTTTCAAATCACTGAAGAACTCCCAAAGCGCCTCACAATGTGCTTCACAATGTGCTTCACACTTATCCATTCACACACACTCACACACACGAGTCGGCATCGGCTCAGGAGGTAGAGCGCTCGTCTTGGGATCAAGAGATCGCAGGTTTGATTCCCGGCTCCGTGTTATATGTCGAAGTGTCCATGGGCAAGACACTGAATCCCCAATAAAGCAGGTCGGTGCTTTGCATGGCTGCATGGCCGCTATTGGTGTGTGAATGTGTGTGTGTGAATGGGTTAGTGTGAAGTACATTGTAAAGCGCTTTGCGTCTTCATTGACTTTAAAAGCGCTATATAAATGCAGACCATTTACCATTTACCATTTACCGTTAGCAGCATCAGGGCGCTAGTGTGAAGCACATTGTAAAGCCAGGAATGTAACCTGCGTCCTCTTCATCCCAAAACAAGCATCTTACCTCCTGAACTACTGCCGCCACAAGTGTGTGTTGAGTGCCTTCAATTTTTGTCGATTTATTGAAGTGGTTGGTTCTTCGTCGAGTTGCTTTCATTTGTTTGGTCATGTATCTGTTCCCCCTTGTTTGTACCAGGTTAGTTTTGGTTTGGCTTATTTTTTTTCTTAATATTTGTTTTGATTACTTTTGTCTGCTACTATGTGCCACACTTTTCTTAATCTAAATACACCTTTTTTCTGATTTCATTTTTAGCCAACGTGCTCCTGTTTCCCCATATTTGAGTGTGAAATCCACAAACCCTTGCGGGGTTTAGCTGCAATGCGACCCAAGCTTTTCGCAACCTTTCTATTTCTTCCATAAGCTGCAAGCGGCCTTTTATGAAACAAAACACAAAAGACAATTATTCTACATAAAAAAAGTACATCTTTGAGTCACATTTGAATAAATCCCTCACTGATCTAGTTCATGGTTCGTCATCTTATTTTTTAAATTTCAAATACAGGGGAAGAAAAATGAAAGGAGGGGGAACTTGCCCCACGAAAATACAATATAGCCGACACAAACAGTTATGCTTTATTTCCTATTTGTGGGGTGTCCAATACTTTTAAAACTCACGTGCACAACGCTGATAGCAATCTGTGCCTTTGAAAGCGGTGAGTAGTTACGATTTTCGTTTTTATTAAGACTTGTTTAACTCGTGCGAAGCTTCTGAATACTGTTTTTTGACATAGCTTTTAAGCCTAGCGTGTCTCGACAGGGTAGGACGTTTCAGCAGAAATCCGGGCTTCCGGCAGTATTTTGCCCACCTCTAAAATAGTGGCAGAGTTGAAAAACGTGGCTTTAGCTTACCTCATGCATGTCAGTCCCCTGTACCTATAAAAGTATTGTACACCGAATGATTCAAAGTCAACTGTAGATTGCAACCTCCCTATCCTGAGAATGAAAAATCTGGTCAGATCTTGAAAAAAATAAAATAAAAATAAAAAAATAAAATGGAAGGCTGTCAATTTGTATGTTGCAGCACACTAAGCAAATATTGAGTACCAATGTCTTCACTGCTGCTAATCCAAGAGCAAGGTGACATTTAACGGTGATGTACTTGCTTCACATATGGTGGTTTTGAAAAATTCAGAGTAGTTAACATAGGTGATGCCGGTGCAGCACACAGACAGAACAGAATCAAACAAACTGGTGACATCAAAGGTGTTTGCAGCTCGAGCGCTACAAGCCGATCGGTAAAACTCCGCAATGCCCATTTCAAATCCCTCTCGCATGTCCAATCAATGGCTGCTACTTAATGCTGCCCCACGCATTGCTTGCCAAGAGCAGCATGTGTCACGCGGGACAAGCCTGGCGAAACTGAAATTAGACCGTATCACACTCCACAAGGTCACAAGGTATGTGCTTCATACCGATTCAGTCCATCCGAAAGACTTTGTTTTACAAGGGAGCATCTTTCTCTTACACGTCTAAAGCTCGGCAACAAAAGAAAGAGAAGCGGCTACAAAGCGAAGACCAAAGACCCTGTCATGGTTTATTCATGAGCCAGACTTGGTTTTCATATTCTAACTACACTCGCTATTGACTTTGCTTTTCAGTGGACTCGAGCAAAACCTGGCAGGGGTTTCAAAAAAAGTTACCTCTTACTGAGTAAAAGTACAAAAAAAAAAGAATTATGAATATATATTTATGTATTGGGACTTTTAAAAATTCACTGGGTGACATGAGGAATATTTAGATGGCCTATAGCTCAGGATCAGGCACAACTTTAAAAATGACTTGTTGGAGAGACCCCAGCAAAATTGAGCACCATCATTGCTCAAGCTCTATGTTATTATCGGTGGCTGGTAATATTTAACGTAACTTTGGGGAATTAAACTGGATGCCGCCCAAATTACATTTTTATACAATAGTACAATGAATACAATTAAGTATAAAATGCATACATATTATATTTTTTGTCCCATAAAAACTTAAAATAACATTAAAAAAAAGTCAAATTTAGATGTTGCTATTTTGGTTTAATAAAAAAATAAAATAAAAAAATGTATTTGGGGATTATTTCGGAGGGGGAGGATGTATTGAACAATGAGTTGCAAATCAATAGACTTAAATATCATAATATGATTTCAGATATAGCAGCACGGCGGCGCAGTGGTTAACTCGCATGTGGCACAATTCTGAGGTCATGGGATCAAACCTTCCTGTGTGGAGTTTGCGTGTTCTCCCCGTGCTTGAGTGGGTTTCCTCAGGGCACTCGGGTATCCTCCCACATTCCAAAAACATGCATTTCAGGTTAGTTGGCCAGTCTAAATTGTCCCTACTTGTGAAAGACTGAAAGGTTGTCTGTCACTAGGTGCTCTGCGACTGTCTGGCAACCAGTTCTTGGTGTCCCCTGCCCACTGCCGAAGATGACTGGGATGGGCTCCAGCATCCCCGCGACCCTACTGAGGATAAGCGGTGCAGACAATGGATAGATGGATTTCAGATATAAAGTAAACCTGTATTTAGGGTATTTCTGTCTCTGGGGTTTGGACAGTAATCTGAATAGATTTTTCCTCAACATCGATATCACGTTGTGTTTAGTTAATTTGATTTTTTTCCCAAAAAAGAAAAGAGCAGCCTTTTATCTAACATCTCATCGGACTGCAAATGTTCGTAGTCCAAACCAAATATGTACTACTACTTCCTAATGTATCTTGAGTTTTTTTAATCAGGTTTAGGCTTCTTCTGTACGGTTTAATTAGGTTGGTGATGTGTGGAACCTCGATTTGGCAGGGAGTGTGTACAACATCCAGGCTGACCTTGCGAAGGTCTGTGCTGTGTAAGGTTGTAGCCAGCAAAACAACAGGGGCAACACAGTGCATTAGAGAGGCCGAGAAATCAGAAAAAAACAGAGGTGGAAAAGATAGGTAAAGGTTAAAATGCCGTATTTATTGCTAATTTCTTCCTCATGTAAGGTGAATGCCAGTTAAACAGTTTCTGGATGTACAAACGTCTCTGACGGACTCTGACATCAACTGTGTTTCCAATGTCAAATCGATATCCATTTGCTATAGAATATGGTCTCTGTTGTTGGGTGGATTTTAAATGGGATCCCAATCTCTTCAATTCAAGATTCACTTAAGAATCCCCTTCTCCTCTCCCCACACTAACTTTGTGGGGAGAGTGGGCCAAAAGGGTCCCCCTTTATCTTTTTAGATATATCCATATCGCATGTTCCAGAAAATATGGTATGTTGAGTTTTTAACGTTCTAATAAGTCCCTTGTAAACAATTAAAAAAAAAAAAAAAAAAGAATAAGTGCTAAAAATTGTGTGTTTATTCTATCAAATGTGTTTGTGATTTCCAAATATGTTCTAATAATTTTGAGCTCCTGGAATGCCAATCACATTTCTAAATGTATTGTTTCCCGCAAGGCTCACATGTATTAACTTTATTCAGAGTTTTGGAGGTTCCCTTGTATTCAGAGACACAAGCATCAAATGTCCACGTTCAAACAGCCATGATGGATGATGACGTTTCTCCATAGAGTAAGCGTGGAGTTTACTGAAACATTTTTCAGCATAGACAAGGCAATCAGTGTGGAGTCTGACAGTGTCTTGCACACTGGAGATGATCAAACGCACATCTGAAGACAGTCTTGCTGTTTATGGATGCTTTACATGTATGTCCTCTGCATTCAATGCCATTGATTTTTTTGGAATGGCTGCAGAAGGTGGTGGTCGTTTAGACCAGGAATTCAACTATTGTGATCTCCTTGATAGCAGAGAAGGTACTGGTCGGTTCGCGAAAGCATATTCAGGGGTATATACAGTGGTGCCTCAGCTTTTAAACACCTCTGACCTTGAATAACTGACTCTCCGCCAAAATTTTCAAGAATTACACGCCTTCATTGTTTACCTAATTTACCTACGTCGTGCCGAGAGAGTTTTCGGGCAACTAATCACGGCTGAATCAAGCCTAATTGTCTGCCTAGCGGAACTCTACTCTTTGGAACTGTTCCTTGCTATATCAGATAACCTGAAAAAGAAAGATTTGGGTAAGTGCAGGAAGTCAGACATCAAATGGATAGGTATATCTGTTAAATGTCAAAATAAAGCAATTTCTGAAAGAAACCAATTGCATGTCTTCACTTTGAGAGACAAACAATTAACCCCTATAAATTAAACGTGCAAAGATTACACAACTTTGAATACAAACCGCATTTTAGATAAGCCACATTCCCAGTAATATCCACTACTCATACCCATTTTATAGAAGTACAGACGCTTTCCTACTTACGAGTATTTGACAAAAAAACATAAAAATAATGCAAAATATCCGTGCATTGCCGTAAGTTAGATTTTATATTGGGTACACCTTTTTCAGAGTACAGGGCATTACTGGAGGACTTCTTCTCGCCGGTCACCCAGCATCCACCCCGAAGAAGAAATCTGTTTCCTCTTCATCTTTCGTGTTTAAACATACCGAACTGAATCACCAGCCCGCTGAGAACTTATGGTCCGAACTGTAAAGAAGAGGCGAGCCGTTTCTTTTGAAATGAAAGCGGAACAAGAAAGATTGATGCGGTTGAGAAAATGTTTGGATCGCTTATTTTCCGTTCACTCTCTACCGCGGATGAGGACCTCTTGAAGCCCATCTTCCAAAAGTAAGTTAAACTTAACTTTATTTATCTTTATAGAGCATATTATTTTATGAAATGTTTTTTTAAGTACAAAAAAATACAGGTTACTCACGCAAGCCTTAAAAGTACTTATAGAAACCTTAAACATCCAAAATATAGCATTGAAGCACCTTACGAACAAATTCAACCTACGAACGATCGTCCAGAATCTCGTTCGTAAGTAGGGCAGCGTCTGTAATGTGAGAGCTAGTTTTTTAAAAAGGAACCAACAATTCAAGAAATAGATGATGCATTTAGCTGGGGAAAGACTCCCTAAGAATACATTAGAAAGCTCACAGAAAAATATTTTTACAAAAGGTTTAAGATCATTATTATACATAACGAAAGTAAATCTTTGGGTCACATTTGAAGACATTCCTCACTGATCTAGTTCATGGTTCGCCATCTTTTTTTCTTTTTTTTAAATACACCAGGAGGGCAAGAGGGATGCCTTTTTTAAAGCCAATCATGGCTTGTTCTAGATGTTTATGGTAAAACTTCTATTACCAGTATTCTTTCATTTACAGTATAATAATGGGATTGCAATTACAACTTGGGCCAGTCTCCAAGCACTACCTTGTAAAAATATGTTTCCTGACATTCTCATTTTTCTTTTTTCCGTCCTTATTATGTGTTTATCGTGTTAATTCTGGAATACCATGTCTAAGCTCGTTACAAACAATATTCACTATGTTGTTATAAAGACAATCAAGACAATTATATTCAATTTTTTAAGTTGTTGGTGTCTGGAAGAGATGATAATACTAAGAGGATACTTTCAAACATAAATAAAATCACATCTCGACATGCAACCTGGTTGACATACTCGAAAATTCGAAATGCAAGATATTTTTCACACGAAAAGAGGAAAAAAGGGAAAACCCCTAGAGACCGCTCAGCTCCAGCATTCGTGTATCGCAGTTATCTAATGCGATTTTCATCTTCAGAAAACTGACCCTGCGTTGTTGTGGTTTCCTATTTTTAATCACATTGCAGCTCTTTTGTGTGCCTTTTTTGTGACCCTACCCACGAGTTCTGGAAAAGGAAATGGTAAGTTATTTTCTGAGAAAAGAGAGTATCATGTCTCTTTAAATAAAGCAAGAAATAATAGGCAATCTTGAGCGTTGTATGAGCAGTTATCATCTATGACAATGCTGAAATGGAGAGATGCCATCATAGCTCATAGACATAAAAGTCATGTATCTGAATAGGGGCGTGACTATATTTTCCAAATTGGGGACTCATTTTCATGACAAGCAGAAGAGACTTATGTTGCTGCAGAAGCACGACAAGGAGCTTGTAGAGATACCCCTCACAGAGAGCATCATTTTTGACAAGGCGCTGTCCATCCACAAGGACCTTCAATTTGAGGCACCGTCAAAAAAGGGTAAATCATCTTCCAGTACAAGCTGAAGGGGACTTGCATATACTCTGTGGTATGGAATAGAGAAGCAGCGAGTGCAAAGCCATGAAATAGTTTGAGCAGTGTTTCGCTTCATTATAATAGAAAAAATTAATAAAAATAAGCTATAAAAAAGTAACAGTAACTTTAATTTTAAGTCTACATTTTCCGGGCCCCTTAACTTTTAATGCACCGTGCATACACTTCATGTTAAATGCTCATAACAAATCAAAATAAATATCATTAATATAATCTTAATTATGTTATTAATGGATTTTTTTTTATGTTCACTTACTCTTTGAATGGGATTTCAGTGTCTAGTGATGTATTTTATAGCCATATGAGTTTAACTTGGATGCTTTTGGGAGGCTGGGTAGCAATTAATTAGTTATCGATTATTTAAAATCGTGAAAATCCACTACTTACATGAGGAGTTTGAGATGAGAGCACGATCCTGGAATAAATTAATCTCATATATGGAGATATGACTCGTTAAGGCTCGATTACACTTTTTCAATTGGCAAATGAAAATGTATATTTTTTTGAAGAAGTATCAAGTTTAAAGTGAGTTGTGATCACTGATTAGTCATGTCTTGCGTACCAAAGAATGTACATAGATGTGGGGTCAACGTAATTATAACAACTGAGGAGATGCGGCCACTCTGGAAAAAGAAAGGCGCTCGGGTTTGAACCGCTCATTACCAAGCTAACCCGTTCGCCTGTTGCTAACTATGACGTAAACTCAAGGCTTGTTTTATGCATTGGGGTCTGACGCGGTGGCAACTGTGTCTACTGTGTCAACTACACAAGGGATGTTACATGCAGGCAAGATCAACCTTTGCCCTGCACGAGATAAAACTCCCCAGCGCAATTAGGCCCACAAATATCCACGTAGCTTATAGCACGGGCGATGGGTGGGGTGCACTATAAATCATCATGCTGCACTCTCGTGTGTGAGCAGAACAAGCCCACAGGCAATCGAGCACGGTACTGTTACAGGATTAGAAGGTGAAACGGGGGAGGTGGAATTACGCCCATCTAACGGACATTCTTCTCAATCAGGCCTGTCACACCTTGCTGTCCCGTAAGCAAGATGAATCTGTGCTTGAGGACGCAGGTGAGCGCCTTGGTTTTTGTCACAGAGCCGTGGAAGGGAGCAGCCCAGTCGCCTGAACCCACACGCAGACATGAACACAGTGGAATCAATAAAATTTCACGTCTAAATGTAGCATCAGGTCAATCCAAATAAGCGGCCGCTTCTGCTTTTTTTGTCCTTTCGACATTTTCCTTCTTTTTCTTCTTCTGACTTTTTCTCATCTCTCTGCTCTCCTTCCTACTGTTCTTCGTTATCATATTCCACTGCTTCCTAATCCTTTTCCTCTGCTTTTTGTTCTCTCTTCCTGGTCTTCTACTGCCTTCTTGTACTGCTTTTGTTTGTCATCTCTCCCCCTCACGGCCTTCTTTCATATATTCCTGGGGTTTTTCTTCTGCTTCTTCTGCTCTATTTTTCTCTCCTGCATCTTTCTTAAGTTTCTCCTTTTTTCACTCTTCTGTTCTTCCCCTTCTTGCTCCTCTTCTACTGCTTTTTCCTCCTCCTCCTGCATTCTTCTAGTTCTTCCTCCTTGTACCCCCTCTTTTTTCATCTTGTCAGACTTTTAATCTCTTCTGTTCGTCTTTATGCCGTTTTCTGTGTCGTTTGCCCGTTTCCCTGTCTGCCTTTTTCTTTTCATTCCAATTGGTTATCTTTTTCCTCGTTTTATTTTTTTCCTTTTTGGTCTTGTTTACCTTCTGTCTAAACTTGCTTGTCAGACTTGTTTTCCCCTTCCTTCTGGCTTCTTGGTCTTCTACCATCTGCTTTTTCTTCTTGGCTCTTCTACTTCTTTCTTTAACTTTACCTTTATCCTCCTTTTGTGCTCTTCCTCTACACATTTTTTCTTTGGCTTGCCTTTTTTCCTTGTTTTTAATTTTTGGGCGTACCCTTCTTCTACCCCCTTCTACTGAACACTGTCCATCTTCTCTTGCCTCCTTCGAGTCTTACTCCTTCTATTCCGTTCGTTTTATTTTTATTTTCGTTTTATTATTCATTTGTGTCTTTTTCTTTGTCTTTCTTTCTTTCACCAATTGTTATTTCGAAGTTATCATTCGTGAAAGAAGAAGTGGTAGCCTTTCTCTTCAGAATCGTTAGTGCTGTTTTATGTACTTCCTATATTATACTGTCTGTATACTTACTGTATTCGTGAAGGGACTGATTTTTCAGGTTTTCCATACTACTGCCCGCATTTATTATTTTCTTTTTTTATGTTTCTCAGTTTTTACCCTTTTTCTCTTCTCCTTTCCTTTTTTCTTTTACTTTTTCTATTACCACAAAAACTAGGGAAAAAAAGTAAGGGAAAAAAATATTGTGCTTTGGTCACTTTGAGTCCCCGTGGTTTGTATCCTTCCTTGTGTTTTTTAGCACGTGTTTTTAGTTGCACTGCACAATTCACATATTGTCGTCAAATATTACACACCGAACCCTTAATGAGATAGAACAAAGACAAAGATTGATTCATCACCCTCCTGCAAAACCATGTCCATGATGTTGACCAGAACAGGCACCTGAACAATCTTCTAATCTATGGATCTCAAATCAAACTGCTTACATAGGCATGGACTGCAAGAGGCACAAATAATGATTCGGAACCTAATACAGAAACACTGGCCCACAACAAAAAAACAGACACAACAGAATTAAAAACGGTACATTTGTCTTTTATTATAAAGGTCAAGTCAATCAAACCTTTACTAAAATGTCCCTAATGTTACAACAGCTGCACGGCTCCTTGACTTTGGCATTTAAATTATCGTTTGAACAAAATATTTTGTGAGGACATTGCAAAATTATGTATTTTAATTTTTAAACTGCTAATTTGTTGTAAAAGTAAATTGCGTTTTGCGTGCTAATACTTATTTTACCTGCACGCATCGTATCAATATATTAAAAATATAGTAAACGTTTATACAGACGCTCCCCTACTTACGACCATTCGACTTACGAAAAACGGTAGATGCGTACATTTTTTTCAGAATGTCGAAAATATCCGGACATTGCTGTAAGTTAGATTTTGTATCATGTGCACCTTTTTTCCGAGTACAGGACAGTACTGTAGTGCTTCTTTCCGCCGCTACCGACGTGTGGCACTGTGAGGGGTCTCCCAGCATCCACCCTGGAGAAGAAATCCGCTTCCTCTTCCTTGTTCGTGTTTAAAAATTCTATACTGTATCTCCAGATCTTTGATGTTTTTATTGTTTATTATCTCGTGCATCCATTCAATATGGTTGGCGTAAAGTGTGAAGAAGAGGCGAGCCGTTTCATTTGAAATAAAAGTGGAATATGGAAGCTTGATGCTTTTGAGAATATGGTTGGATCGCATTTTTTCGGCCTCTTTTTACCACAGAGCTGGAAGTCACCTAAGTCTTGAAACTCAACTTCCAAAAGTAAGTTAAACTTAACTTTATTTATCTTTATAGAGCATATTATTTTACTAAGTCTTTATTTTTTAGTACAAAACAATACAGGTTACTTATACAAGCCTTAAACATACTTACATAAACCTTAAACATACTTATATAAACCTTGAACATACATTCCAAATATAGCACTGAAGCAACTTACGAACAAATTCAATTTATGAACGATGGTCAGGACCCTTTCTTTTTCATAAGTAAGGCAGTGTCTGTATTTAGCAGTGTTAAAGTTCTTTGACTTTTAACTCCGCATTTTGGGGATTTTCTTTTACAGAACGGCTGATTTTTTATATTATGAATATTATTAATACGATTAGTATTTAACGTATTACCAGAGGTGGGTAGTAACGGAACATATTTACACCACACCTCAGCCCCAAAAAAAGAACTAGTGATAGTATTAGCAAGCTAACAGCAAGTCAAGCATCCTGTAATTTTTACTTGTTTCAAGGACTTCTAGTCCTAATGGAGGATTGCCTATCTATCAAGGCTTGAATTCAAAAGGAGTAGCACATACACTTACGTTACAGGTTAAAGCACGACAATCTATTTTTTAAGTGCTACATTTTACATCACTTTTTTGCTCTGCCAATGAAATGATAGGGCAGCACGGCGGGGCAGTGGTTAGCGCGTGTGCGGCACAGTTCTGAGGTCATGAGATCGAACCTCCTGTGCGGAGTTTGCATGATCTTCCCATGCTTGCGTGGGTTTCCTCCGGGCACTCCGGTTCCCTCCCATATTCTAAAAACATGCATGTCAGGTTAATTGGCCGGTCCGAATTGTCCCTAGGTGTGAATGAGCAAGTGAATGGTTGTCTGTCTCTGTGTGCCCTGCGACTGGCTGGCAACCAGTTCAGGGTGTCCCCTGGCCACTGCCCGAAGATAGCTGAGATGGGCTCCAGCACCCCTGCGACCCTACTGAGGATAAGCGGTGCAGATAATGGATGGATGGATGAAATGATAGATAAGATGTAGCTTCATTTATTTGTAAACCTGAGTGTACCTCACCAAACACAAAGCTCATCGCACATCATTGGAAAAAGGCCATTATTCCAACATTGTCTTTGGTTTTATGGTTTAATCAAAAAACAAACAAACAAAAATGGGGATGGGATTTATAGAAAATGGATCCAAACGGTGGAGAATGCTGATGATGCCCTAAATGGCAGTTCTTTATTTTGGGATATAATAACTCACTGGGGCTGGGGTGACATTCAAACAGCATTTCCATAAACTTTGCATGGTTTTACAGTGGTGTCCAAAAAAAACCTAGTCTTGTCCAGTCCAAAATATTGGACGCCGGTTTCAGCTATCATTAAATATAAATGTCATCATAACAGAATAGTGTCATTCTTCATTAGAAGGGTTAATTAACTTTCAAAACCTGATCATAATAAGGCAACAGCAGAGTTTAAATGAGGGATTTTTTTGGGGCATTTGTGATGTCCTGAAATGACTTTGTGGCCTTTCTGCAAATAACACATCCTCATTTTCCAGTGAGTTTTGGATTTTGCCATCATGATCGCCACCGTTGAAAAAGAAAGTGACGAATGTTCTCACTCCTCAGAGGATATTTCTCTCACCTCTACTAATGTGCAATGGATAATTTTTAACAGACTTAAAAATGACCGCAGGAACACGAAATAAGGCTATTTTTCCTTAAAAGCTTGACAACTTAACAGACACAACTCCTTAGTTGTCATGATGCAATGACTTTCGTCAGTAAGCCTCAAAACATGGCACCGAGTTTCAAAGTAATAACCCGCTTTTTTTCTTTTGCAACAGCATTACAAATGGAAAAATCTTCGACTAGAGTCTAGTCGAAGATTTTTCCATTTAGACGATGAATTCACATTTATTGTGCTTGTTGGAGGGTTGGAATTTATGATTTGAACTTAACAGCTCAACAGTTTTTAAATTAGGAAAAACACCACTTGAATAGAATTCAGATGATCTGATGGTTCAAGATCATTATTTTTCATAATAATTGGTGACAAACTAACGCCAGATAGTAGTAGTTTTATGAAATGTAAAACATATTTTTGTTTTGTTACGTTGTCAATTTGGTAATGATTCCTTCCCCGCTTGCCAGGAGTCATTTCCCACTAAAATACGATATAGCTTCTCCTTTAAATAAAAAAAAGTACATGTACAATTTAGTATTTTGTATAATTATGTGAGACCAGGGGTCAGCAACAAGCGATTCTGGAACCGCATGCGGCTCTTTGGCTCTTCCTCATGGCTCCATGGCACTTTTTCAAAAATGTTTGATAATGGAAAATGATATGGTTTTCTACAGGAGGATGTACACCATATATATATATATATATATATATATATATATATATATATATATATATATATATATATATATATATATATATATATATATATATATACATTGCATATTACCGAATCTTATTCCAATATGTATTCTGTGTAGCACTATTTAGTTATTCTATATAACACGCTACAGTGGGCATTTGCACGTCACACTGGGTATTTGTATATTGTATTCTTTTTGTTTTATTATTGTATTGTTCTCAGCGAAGGGATGCTGCTGGAAATGTGAATTTCCCTTCGGGGATGAATAAAGTATCCATCTATCTATCTATCTATCTATCTATCTATCTATCTATCTATCTATCTATCTATCTATCTATCTATCTATCTATCTATCTATCTATCTATCTATCTATCTATCTATCTATCTATCTATCTATCCATCTATCCATCTATCTATCTATCTATCTATCTATCTATCTATCTATCTATCTATCTATCTATCTATCTATCTATCTATCTATCTATCTATCTATCTATCTATCTATCCTTTCTTCATGTATTTTTCAAGGTCATTGCGAGGGGAAAAAAGTACTCCACTTGCAGGAACAAGCGTTTTTGCGTAACTCCAAAATAGGTTACTGGTGTAAATATTGCTTATGACCAGGCGAAAAAAGAACCCCATTTTGTATTTATCTATTTTATTTATAACTGTTTCCTAGTTTTGGTTCTGTTGCTTCTTCACCTGATTCCCGATACTTCTCACAGGTCAGTCTTCAATCTCTACAGGTCTTTTTTGGGGGGGAGTGGGGTGGTGTGTCTTTGTGGGGGGGTTCCTACACCACATCAAACATTTATGAAATGAAATGAAATGTTTATTGAAGGTATTGTTGGATACATTAATCAAAACATGACACAAAAAGAAAAACTAATGCTGAGAGTGAGCATGGCCAAATATGGTCACCTTACGCCCCCTCCCCTAAGGAAATTTGACAGATCTGTTTCTGCCAACCTTTGCTTAAAGGTTTGCACCGTATTTGCACTAATAACCCGGTCAGGCAAAAAATTCCAAATTTTTGGTATCCTGAAAGAAATAAAGTTTCCGTGCAAGTTGCTGGTAGGTCTAGGCACCCGTAACTTATATCTGTGACCACGTAAACCATCAACACGACAGAACTCAAAAAATTGATCAAAAGGCACATCGATCATTCCATGCAGTACTTTGAACACAAAAATTAAATCAAATCGAATTCTACGGAGCTCCAAAAAGTCCAAGTTCAGTCTTTGTAGTCTTTCCGGATATGACAAGTTGTGCATCCCAGGTATCCGCTTCGTATACCGACGTTGAACTCCTTCCAGTAGGTTAATGTCCTTGAGTAAGTAAGGGTTCCACACAACGCTGTTATATTCCAACCCGGGTCTAACATAAACGCAAAACATTCGAACTAAGAATGCTGGGTTCTTGTTGTAAAAGTTTCTGTAAATGTTTGATGCTATGTTATTGGCTTTGTTGGTAATTTTGGCGATATGCGTGATAAACTTTAAGTTTGAAGTAAGAGTGACACCCAGATCCCTTTGTTCAGTAACAACATGCAAATCATGATCATTAATGTTATACAGCGGAACAGAACCATGTAAAAACGACTGTGCTAAGCATTTATGAGATGACAATTGCAGTTGCCACTTTTCGGACCAAAGAAAAACTGATTTAATGTCATTTTGGAGAGAATCAATTGTTCCTGTCACCTGGGTTTTTGGTAAGAAAGCCGACAGTTTAGCATCATCGGCAAAAATTGAGATGTCACTACTTTGAATGGCCTCAGGTAGGTCGTTCACAAAAAATAGAAATAATAATGGTCCTAGTACTGAGCCCTGCGGTACCCCACTACAAACTTCCGACCACGCTGAAAGAACATCATCAATTTTTACGCATTGTTTACGATTTGACAAATATCCTGTTATCCATTCAAGCAGTTTTCCCCTAATACCATAGCATTTCAGTTTTTGTAAAAGCTTGTTATGAGACACTTTATCAAAAGCCTTGCAAAAGTCTAAGTAAACAACATGACCAGCCATATTGTGAACAAAAAACATACTGGTAATATTATTCAAATGAGCTATTAAGTTAGACATGGTAGAATGTCCAGACCGAAACCCATGTTGTTTAAACGTAAAAAGATTGTGCTCCTGTATAAATTTCCATATGGCATCTGAGATAATTTTCTCAAACACTTTACAGACGCAGCTAGTCAAGCTAACTGGTCTATAGTTGGCTGCACTTGTTGTGCTCCCCCCTTTAAAAATCGGTATGACAATAGCGCTTAGCCAGTCCTCAGGCAGCTGTGAATCCTCAAAAGATCTAGAGAACAGGTAAAATAATGGTTCACATAAAAAGTCAGCTAGCTTTTTAAGCAAGAAATTTGGAATTTTGTCAAAGCCGGCTGAAAATTTGCTGGGAAGTTTTATCAAGTATCTATGAATTAACTCTTTTGAAAGTTCCACAGAATTTAGAACAGCTGAAGTTCTGCTGGGAAAGTCGTGTGAAACCCCATTGTCACGACCAAAAACACTGGCATACTGATCATTTAATATATTAGTGCTTTTCATGGTTACTAATTGCTGTAGAAGCCACCTGATGTGAGTCAGATAGAGCACCTACATCATCTGGTCATCGTTGTTGTCCGGAAAATATATAGTGTTTGTATCAACATAAACAGTTTATATTTAATTGTTTATAAGTTTATAAAGGGAGTAACTTAAGGCTTTGACTTGTTGATCCTTCAACTTGGATGGAGACAAATTTGACATTGATCGTCAAGTCAGCTATAGCGTGAGTCCTTTGTTAATAGTGGGGGCCTCAGAACCGGAAAAAACACAGGAACAGAGTACTCCTTTACATAGTCATGCAATTTAAAAAAACAGTTACTCGCTGTGGTGACCCCTGACAGGGACTGAAAGGCATACAGTACTCTGCTGTATAGTTGGTTGGTTAACCACTAGGGTCGTAGGGGCACCATTTCCGGTGGTGTGTCTTGGCCAAGTGCTGTGAAATATATATGTCTATGGCAAAGAAATATCATTCATGGGATGTTTATTATAGTTTGACCACCAATACTTATTTAATAACTCCAAAAATGTCTGTCAGCTTCCTTTCATTGCTTCTCCTGGTTTGCACAGCTTCCAGATGTTCTTATATTTAGGCATTTAACCAATTACATTTCAGTTTTTATTTGTTGCCAGGGAGGAAATCCGCTTGGCGGCCTGTAGAAGTTTATCTGCAGGCAACATTCAGGCCTTCTTGTAGGCGTAGGGACACGTCACTCAGGGGCGGTTGTGCAGCGAATCAACCGCGCCAACAGACGCCAAACAAGGAATACACTGTTGTGTTGATTTAATAGCGAAAGGTCGGCCAACTCCAAAGCGAGCAAGCTTTTCGCAAGCAGGAACGATTTTGTCCACCACTTTTAGCGCGCAGATAAAATCCTAAATCCAAGCCCGACCCGATTCAAATTTCAGGCTTGTAGGGCCGATGTCAATCATTACGTTTGGGTTGGGGCGAGCTGCTGACTTTTGCTTGTATTATCCACCCGGCATTTTTCTGTTTAAACTTTTGTTTAACCTAGACTTCATTACAAAAGAAAGCCTGTTGTGTATATACACAAACAGTTCTAAGTTTTTATAAAAGCCAACTTTAACGTATCACATCCCTCTTAAATTCTCAAAATGAAACGTGAAAAAAATTAATAATGGGAATTGGATTGTTTTCCTTTTTCCAACATTGACTTATGAGTCATCACTAGCTCAGTGCTTGCCTTACAAAACAATTAGATGAGAAGGTGGTCCCGCCACGGCAGGCCCTAAAATGGGAGCAAGGATTGCGGAGTGATGAGTCACTGATCAACATATACCTCCTTTGCAGAGAGATGAAGGCAGATAAAAATGTTGCATTTGTTTTGTTTGGCTAAGCTTTAACGTGTAAGGTGACTTTGATAGCATAGTTGCGGTTGCTTCTTTATTGAGACTTCCCTCAACTTACTCTCAATAATTTGAAACATACTGGAAATGGTAATTATTTGCCTCCCTCACTAGAATTACACCACCTCCATAGCCTACTAAAGATCGCCTGATAATGAAGCTCATTTATTTACTGCCTTTCTGCAACACATTTAGGCGGCTCTAACAAGCAGATGATCACATCAATTTAGATTATTCATACACATTAAAAAAACATTAAAACAAGGCTTATATTCCTACAAAAACATAATATAATGATGGACCGCTTTTAAGAAAGATGTTCTCATTGAGTCGAAATTTAGTGTACACAATGCAAAAAACTGAAAGTATATGGTGTAACCTCCTAACTGCCTATTAACGGTGCTTCAAGGAAGCAAATTTACTCTCAAATTGGTCTTTACAAATGTATGGAAGATGCAAGATGTCTCTAATACCGTCTGTTCATTACATGGCAATCAAAACATTTTTCTGTTTGCAAATTAACTGTCAGTAAATGAACTGTTAATTAAGAACTATCATAAAAATCATGCTTCCTGTACATAACAATTAATTTTTTCATTGTAACATTTTCCGGGAAATATTGCAAACTGATGAAGGAACTAATTTAACTAAAAAAGAGTTTAAGAAAGACTTTCCATGTATTTCATAAGTAATTTGATCAATTAAAATTGTGTACCCCAGGGGAACAGTTTTTAACTGGGAAATTTTTTTTAAAAAAAGTACTCTTCTATGTATAATGAGCAACACTGAATTTACTGCAAGCGGTGAAAGAACTAAGAAAGTTACTCAAAGGAATGTTTGTGTAGTTTGTTTGATAAATAGAATAAACATGTTTATACAAATTATCTTTGTTTTCTTCTACATAGTTTGTCTTTCTGTGAGTAAATAGGTGTCGCGTTGTGTTTTTAAACTTTATTATCGCTTGATAAGTGGAATTGCAATCATTGATAAGGGAAGCAATTGGGTGAGGTTAATGCTATTTGATCTGTAAAACAAAGTCCTCTCTACAAGATTTCAGTAGAATTTTGTCAAAATATTGGTGAATTATGAGATATTTTCCCTATGTTTTTGTTTTTTTTAAGCTTTACCTGACCTAGAACTGCGAGGCGGTCATTGTAATTAGTTGGTTGTTCCATGGTGTGACAACCACATTACTAATTAATTCCTGCCACCTAGGCTCCAAATGAATTCAATGTATTCCACGCCTGCCCGGTGGAGGTTGTTAAAAATGTTTCACGTCTCATTTATTACATGTTAACTTGTAGAAAATCAATGGCAATATTTTTTCCTCATACAGAATAATGTCCACAATATCACCTTTTTATTGTGCTACAGACGTAGCACTAGAGCGTCTCGTATAGAGAGTGCCATTATTTTGATTGGTCATGCCTATTTTCTGTAATAAGATTTCCCTTCATTTTTTTCCCTCTGTATTCTCCTCCACCCTAATACCTGACATTCATCTACGATAATACTATCACAACAATTCAATGGCCGCCGCAATTGAATTTGGGTTATTTCTCATTTTTAGTAAAAGAAAAAAGGAGTAAGCACATCAAGCTGCAGCTTGGAATAACAACATTTCATATCAAAGTGCATTTATGTCAGATTTTACAAAAGAACACATGGAACAAGATGAAATGTAAAAGGAGCTCATTACTTTGGGCTCCCCTTATCGTTCTCTCTGTGGGTATGCAACATAATTTGTTTCTTCTTTCCAAGAAATGTTTCAGAGGAATTGAAAGATTCAATGAATTTAGAGGCTTTAAAGGCAAATGTAAAATTCATAATTGGGGCTCTTTATTTGAAAGCAAAGATTTTCTGATGGTGTGCGGATAATTGGCTGAACCTTTATGTAAGGGGCTGATGATCAATCTCTCTCATAAACACAAACTGTGTGGGGAAGAAAGCTCTGTCTGAATCTGCTTAAAGAACAGTTGAGCAGAGGCGGATGTGTCACATGCTTACCTGCACTTCATACACTCTTGCTAATACAAAAATGAATGACAACTTCAATAACAGTAATTCATAAAGCTAAGCTCTTGTTATTCTAATTTTCAAGATATTTCCCCATTTAGAATATGATGTTGCTTTCTCACATTACATTGTCTAAACTAAAGTAATTTCCTGATTTCTGATCACGTGAGTAATTGATTTGCCAGAAAATTGTGAATGAATTTAGCAGAAATCTGATTTGATATTACTTGTATAAGTGATATTGAAGAAGCTCGTCTCATTGAAAAGTTTGCAGCAACTGGCTCTTAATTTTAGTTGGGATGGGCAAGGACAGATACCAGACAGACTTGGCCTATTCCCCCTAAAATAAAATCTTAGATTTCTATTTAGTTTTTTTCTTTATCAATTTTCAGGAAAAAAAAAAATCCTTATATTAATTTATCAAGGCAGCACAGTGGAGCAGTGGTTAGCGCGTGTGCGGAACAGTTCTGAGGTCATGAGATCGAACCTCCTGTGTGGAGTTTTGCATGTTCTCCCCCATGCTTACATAGGTTTTCTCCGGGCACTACGGTTTAATTGGCCGGTCCAAATTGTCCCTAGGTGTGAATGAGCGAGCGAATTGTCTGTCCCTGTGTGCCCTGCAACTGGCTGGCAACCAGTTCAGGGTGTCCCATGCCCACTGCCTGAAGATAGCTGGGATGGGCTCCAGCACCCCCGCGACACTACTGAGGATAAGCGGTGCAGATAATGGATGGATGGATGAATAATTTATCAAAGATTTGAAATTGATATTTTCAACTGAGAGAATGATAAAGTATGTACTCCCACGTTTATCGTGGTTGATGGGGACCAGGACCCCACACGATATAAGAAAAAACATAAAGTAGTTCCCTCCTAACAATTCCAATATGCGCTCTGCCGGCCCCCGGCCCCCAGAAATGATTAGGAGGGGATACTGAATCGCGGCTGCAGAAGTGCCGTTTCTTTTATAAGCGGAAGAAACTGAAAAAGACCCCGCATGACACAAATGAGCTTTCTTGGCCCTAGCTCGTATCAAAAGTCTACTTGGGATAATGGCTCACGGCTGCTAAAACAGTGGAGTTCATTTTAGGTGGCACGAACTGAAGAAATATATCTAATATGTTAAAAAGGACAGTGTGTATTATTTTAGAGCTTACTGGTGGATAAAAACCTGACTTAAAAACACATGAGCAATATCAATTTCAATAATAGGTGGGAAAAAATGAGCCATCACACAAATGTGCATTTTCAAAAAATATTTGTGAGTTGAGAAATTATTCAGCAACATCTTGTTCATGTTCAGGTTTTTGTTTTGAGGGGACACTCATGTATCGAAGCGTCTATTGCTATCAACATACGGTGTTGGTGATAACTGAGGTATTGAGTGCCTACTTTTAATTATCAGTCTGGAAAAAAAGGGGCATCGAAACTCGATAGAATTTACATTTATCTGGAAAAGTCTGTGTGAGGAGTTAGTTACAAATAACTAACCAACATGAGATGTAAAAATGTCATCGTGTTAACAACAAACATAATTCTTCCGTCAGGGTTTCACACCACCTTACCACAAGGCTGTGAGAAACCCCCTTTCTTAAACGTTTTCTTAGAGTTAACTTCCATGATGATTTTCTCTCTCTCTGACTCCTAAACACAGACACACAGGAACACAAACCCACACGCAAGCACTTTTTTTTCCAGCCTTCCAAACTTTCCCTTAATTGCCTTTTCTTTTGACACAAATCCCGCAGTACAGAAGGTGTGAAGGAAGAAGACCTGCAGGAAATAAAATCTATTTATAGATTTTTTTGTTTGTGCTTTACTGCAGAGTGTGGGAGCACGGCGTGACAGGCACGTGCAAAGTGTTTTGTCTTTAATGATATATGATCCGTGGGTCTTAAAATATATATGTACGTGACTTGGACCAAAAGGGCAAGGGATTTTTCCTACGCGCCATTTTTCTTAAAAGTCATTTTAATTCAAATCTTACAAAAATATCTGAAAGCTTTGGTAGAATTCATCAGTTTTCATGCAGCACCATGCAAAGATAGGTTAAAATCTGTGGAATGCACGCCTTCCAAAGAGGAATCCTTCAAAAGTGTCACACGGCCGTAACAAACCTATCAAAATGCAGGTAGCTCTGTGTTACATTTAGAGCAAGGGTGTCAAACATATGGCAGTCGGCCCATCAACAGATTTTATCCTGCTCAAGAGACAAAGCTAATATTAGCACAGGAGGAAAATGAGCCACATCACTTCAAACAATGAACTGCAATTTTAAATATGTCCACTGGATCTCGCCAAGTTAAGCGTAACTCAGGAAAAAAATACCCGCACTGTTAGAAGCCAATAGACGAAATGGACATGGAGTGTTCATTGGCAAGCTCTAAAGATTGCACAAGCCAAGACATATGAAAGCTTCACTGCTTCCACAGTTGGTTTACACATTTGCCTATACTTTTTATTTATGTGGCGATTTAAAAGCAGCTAAACCCATTTCAATATGTTCCAGGAGCCATTAAATCAAATTACTGTGAAAATATATTATTATGGATGCTTATACTATTAGGATGTATTAACTTCAGTATAATTAGCAATACTTCTTTCTTTTTGGGGGTCAGGACTAAGTTAGACCCCAGGTCAAAACTGACCCACTAACACTGGTTAGTTGTAGCAAATTCTAACACAGCATGAAGGTTAAGGATGTTAACTTCTATGTGTATGTCATTAACGAGCCCATCACAAAGAGTGAGGGTGTTAAGTTTTGGGGGTGATGAAACCATGCAGGGGAGGCAGGAACTTGATGTAGGCATGCTCAAAAGAGGTACCGCATTTATTAACAAAAGGAGGTACAATGTGACAAACAAAGGTTCCCAAAACAGTAAAATGTAAAAACAAAAGTCAATCAGAGACTGAGAAAGAAACAAAAAATGGAAGGAACAAAGTAACAAACTAACATGTGGGCACGAAACTACTTACAGAATGTCCAAACAAGAAACCTGTAAAAATAGACGGAAACAAGACTGGAAACCGAAATCAAACAGGATAAAATAAACGGGAACGATAACGGACAGGAAATACCGACAGGAACAGGAACGAGTCGAAACCCACGTCTTACGGGGCAGAAGTTTGTTGACGGACTGACAAAGGAAAATTGAGAGCACTGAGCTTAAAAAGACGGAAAACCAATTGGTCAATAAGCCGCAGCTGGTGCCCCATGGCGCCATGGCAACCGTGACATCCTTAACAATTGTGGGGATAATTAGGGATAGGTGTCTGGATATTGGGCACATCTGTGCCGAGTTCCTAACCCACTCTGCTTCCCCTCCTGGATGGAGCCGGACCAGACCCTAACAGAATATCTCTTTCAAGTAACAATCCAGTAAACTTTCCAGAGCTAGTAAAAATTGTGGCCGAGCCTATTTGTGACACAGAATTGTGTGCTGAATCACAAGGCGAATACAATCTGGCAATAATCCCTAAAATCCAGTCTAAGGGATGTGCATATCCGATTCTAATAACGCTAATGTATCGAGTGTTTGACACAATGGGTAATTGTCATTTTTTTCCTGCATGTGAAATTATTTATCTGGATCAATTTCCAAAGACGCTGGACAATGAATCCTCTTTATTATCCATATTCAGTGGGCACCCCAAGATTTGAAGTGCCCCCCAAAATATCTGCAGGGCCACTGTCTATAGTCCAATGGAAAGTGAGAAAGTATAAAGATGTCAATCCAAAAATGAAGGTTATGAGAAAAAAAATGTTAATATAGTATCGCAGTGTCCCTCGGGAGGATGACTGGCAGGCAAATCAATCAGCCAGTCCTCCTCTTTGCCCGAATCAAAAGACTTTTTTTCACATTCCAGTCGAATGGTGCCAGTGTGTCGATATAAAACGTAGATGTGGCGTTATTTGACTTCAGAACGCCCCCTCCAGGGGTGACTACCAAAGTCTGGATCAGCGACGCTTGGAACATATAATGAGGATTTTTGTCTCAAGGAGAAGGAGAGAGTCAAAGCGCATCCTCGCCGGCTCGTGAATTTAACTTGTCAGACAAACTCTGTTAAGGTAGACTTTTGTTTCTTAAAATGCTTACTTTGCAATGGCAAATAAGGACATGGAGTCCTTTTCCCAGTTTCCCAAATTAAAAAAAACTCTATGGGCCAGCATTGTTGAAACAGGGGTACTCTAATTAATTACTCTGCTTTTGGATAACAAATGAACAGGGAAAAAAATTAATATTTACAGAGTGGTCTTGTGTTGCATGCTAAAACAATGTGCCAATATCTTATCTTGGCTAACCGTAAAGCAGGGGTCTTCACCTTTTTTAAGTATCGAGCTACTTTTTGTTACAAATTAGCGCAAAGGGCACTCACTTGATATGAATTTCTAAAATAGTAACTTAGCTAGATGGCTTGCTAAATAGCTAAAAAAGTAGTTTGACAGTTGTAAAAGTACGCAGGTAAAAAACTTGATATGAGCTAGAACCCTAGCTTAAAGATAAAAAAGCCAACTAAATGGCCAGATATAAAGCTAAAAAAGCTAGACGGTTAGCTCGAAAAGAGGCCAAAATTTAGCAAGAGAAGTCGCAAAAAAGATCAATTTTAAGCTTGATAGCATGCAAAAAATGTGGAAAAAAAATAGCTAAATAGCTTGCTAAATAGATAAAAAGGTAGCTTAATAGTCAGCTAAAGAGGTAAAAAAGTAAAACACTAAAAGGGAGCTAGATCACTAGCCAAGAGAGTAAAAAAAAGCCAAATGAATAGCAAGATAGAATGGTAAGAAATGAAAGATAAAAACAAGGCCCACACTTAGCTTGATAGCTAGCAAAAAAATGTAAAAAACCAGCTATATAGCATACATAAAATGTAACAAGCGAGCCAAATAATTTGCTAAAAAGGTAGGATGATAGCTAGCTACAAAGCTAAAAAGGCTGCCATATACTGTAGCTAGCCAGCTAAAAATACATCCCTTTTTCAATGTTCATTCGCTTTAACAAAAAAAGTTAAATTAGAATTTTGTTTGTTGTAGTTTCTGCCAAATGAATCAATAAAATATAAACAAATACATTTATTTAATACATGAATGGATTATCATTGTATTCTCTTAATTGATTGCTCAAAAATAACTATTATAATAATAATAATAATTATTATTATTATTATTATTATATTATTATTATTGAGGTCCATTAAGCCCATGAACTGTAATTTGTTCATTTTTTTATAAATCTTAAAATAACAACTTATCATGTAATCGCAATGTTGTTACTATTGTATTGCGAGGTTAATAATTGAAAACAGGGTTAAATAACAATTTTCTTTTACTAAAAAATCACAATGATTCAGCACTGGTGACCTGTTTCCAGAACAGGTCCGCGGGCACTTTGGTGGCACGAAATACATGTTAGTATCGATGGATACCGATACTTTTTGCTTGGAAATATCATGATTGTTGAATTATTGAAAACAAGATCAGACACAGAGACAGTTTCCTTACCAGGTCAATAACAATCCTAAACAAGTGCGTAAGACTGTGAAAAATATATATCTTTATATTCTTGCATTGGAAAATATGTATTGGCTAGAGAAAAATGGTTATTCGAATCTTTGAGTTTCAATGAATGATTGGCTTTTATTGTCGTTTACTTATTTAGGATTTTTGTTGCTGCAAAATGTTATCACACTACTTTTCATTGAACTATTATTGTTACGATGCACCAGTCTCCAAGCACTACTTTGAAAAGATTTATCCTGCCGTTCATTGTATCTTATGTTTCTCATTAAATGCTTTAGTGCTGTGTCTAATCTTGATGCAAACAATGTTCACTAACAATAAATCTAGGCCTAAAACATACTTACATTCTATAGCTAATGAATGACCTATCTTTCATGTTGACAGTATGTATGTATTATATGTTAATGCTACATCTATTCCAACCTGGTCAGCCGTGTATTTGTATTTTATATTATACTTAAATTATGTCATATTTTATTTTCATTTGATTGTTTCTTCATTCAACATCCATTGCAGCCTGGTCATGCTGAAAGGGGGGATTACCTCATGTGCGGTCCTTTCTCAAGGTTTCTTTCTTTTCCTCATGCTGAGATTTTTAAAGTTTTCCTTGCCATCATGTAGGTTTTAGATCAGGGGATGGTGTAATGATAGTCTGTAGTTTGCAATAGTCTGTGTTCTGTGCAGCCCTTTGAGACACCTTGTGATGAAGGGCTACACAAATAAACATGACTTGAGTTGACAATAATAGTGTTCTCTTGAATTAGAATCAAATAATTGACAACTCCAGTCTGGTTTCATGTACCCAATGCCCGCCACAAGGAACCAGTAACTTTCTGTCGTCCATCTTTCTTCAGTCATCATGGACAGACCCCGGCGACCTGTCGCCCATATCCAGCTGCCGCTCAATTACAGGTAACTGCTAAGAAACTAACGTCTGCCCACGCACACACTTTCACGGCAGCCGTTCTGTGAACAAAGGAAGCGACCGAACAGCAACAATCCTGCCGTGTCTTTGATGCATCTTCTCGCTGATGCCTCCTGACACTTGAGCTCCCATTTGCCATCCCCTCAAGGTAGCCGGAATGACGTTACGGCGACGAAGCTAATATCGGCCCTCCGTCTGTCGTCCAGGTGAGTTAATGGAGAGTAATACGCCGGTCACTGCAGAACTTGTTATTGACTTTGGGAATTAACGCCATTAGAAAGTTGAAATGAGCGACATATGAAGTAACTCCCTTATAAATGAGCGTCCATGCCGTTGTTCGACTGAGCACTGGGGGAGGTTATTTCTTCAAGGCGGGACGATCAATGGCAATTAGATGCGAGCTTGCTTTGAGCTGACAAGATTGATAGAAAACGACGTGATACTTGCAAATGGTGCCTCACTTCCTGTTTAGCTGGAGGCCATCTTGTTCAAAAAAGATGGGAGTTCAAAGCATGAGTGCTAAAATCAGATGGATGTGCATTTTAAAGAATTAGCCTTAGCAAAATGGTTTGGCATAGTGTGTCTAAGGTTAAAATAAAGTTAGGGTTTTGATTTACAAGATAGTTTAGAAATTTTAATTCAGGGACTTCAACCTGATTTGGGACGTTCACATTAGACATGGATTATGGTTTCAAACAAGGGTTAGGTTTAGGCAAGAATTTAGAGCAGGGATGTCAAACTATGGGGCCAGATCAAGACTTTCTCTTCTCAGGCGGATTGAGACAAAAAGAGGGTCAACTCCAAATTTTTATCTTAGCTTTGTTTTTAAGTATTTTGCTTTAGCATTCCACCTCCTTTAGCTACCTACCCTATATGTTATAATCAGGGGAATCAGGGAAAATTTCTAAACACGACACATTTATTCCAGAACAATGGGGTGAAAGATTTTCATGTTTGCAGTTTTACACCTGAACTAATTCACCATGCAATGCAAACTCAACACTGCCGTTTTAAAGCCTGAGAGAGCATTTTGATTTGAATTTCTAAAGTAAAATGTCATGGAACAGAACAAGGACTCGGATCCAATAGCGTCAGTTAAAGGATTTATTGTGACAAGATTCGGTGGAGCAGGCTTGGGACGTCGAGCCTTGGCAGTGGAAAGCCTCTTGGGACGATATGGCAACTCCGTGGTGAAAACGCGTGGCGAAACGTAGCAGGTAAGTCGGTGGCCGGGACGGAAGAGTAGATCGAAAACTTTTAACAGACAAGGGTCAGGCAACGAGAATCAGACTTGGAATATACATGGGCTTGTGGTACCTTGAATGTTGGAGGTTCACTCAGGAAATGAGGAAGACACTCGAACGTCCATCTCTGGACGCTGACAGCTTATGTAGTAGACTTCCACCAATCAAGAGATCGCGTTCCAGCACACCAGCTGATTACCTCAGGTGACTCCGGTTAGGTAATCACGACAGAACCCCCCCCTCAAGGGACGGCTCCAGAAGTCCCCCAGGGAAAAATAAAAATAAATCCAAACACGTCACATGGCAACACCGGTAATCCAAGGGAAAAAAAAATCACAGGCCAGTTACAAATAATTCCCCAAAACCCAAAATACATCACCAATAATCCAAAAATCGAGGGCCCAGAGGTCGTCCGATGAACCCTCAGAATTCTTCCGAGTGGATAGAGGCCCCTTCGTCCGCATCTGAAGGGGTGGTAGCGGGTGGGTCTGCCGGTGGAAGAGCAGCAGCGTCGGACCTCCGACGACGACCACGGCGTGGTGCTGGTTGGTCAGGATGCAGTTGATGGAATTCTGCCACAAGAGATCGGTCCAGGATCTGCCTGCTGGGAATCCATGATCTCTCCTCCGGACCATATCCCTCCCAATCGACCAAGTACTGGAAGCCCCGACCCCTGCGTCGGGAGCGGAGCAGGCGGCGCACTGTATAGATAGGCTCCCCGTCCAAGGAGCGTGGAGCTGGGGGAGGAGGTGGTATGGGTGCCAACGGACTCTGGCTGACGGGCTTGATTCGGGAAACATGAAACGTGGGGTGCACTCTCATAGATCTTGGTAGACGGAGACGGACTGCTGAGGAGTTGATAATTTTTACTATAGGAAACGGGCCAAGATACCGAGGAGCCAGTTTCCTCGACTCAACCTTCAGTGGAAGATCAGCTGATGCGAGCCACACCTTCTGGCCCACCTGGTACTTCGGAGCAGGACTCCTCCGTCGGTTAGCCCCAACGGCATGAGTCTTGCTTGCCCGAAGGAGTGTGGCCCGAGCACGAGCCCAAGTTCGCCGACAGCGACGTGCATTCGCCGTAGCTGACGGGCAGTTTACTTCCTCTTCTTGACTAGGGAACATAGGGGGTTGGTACCCATACACACACTGGAAGGGGGACATTCCAGTGGATGAGCTAACCAAGGAATTGTGAGCATATTCCACCCATGCCAATTGCCGAGCCCAGGACAACGGTTCACTAGAGACCATGCAGCGAAGTGCCGTTTCCAAATCTTGGTTCACTCGTTCAGACTGACCATTGGATTGAGGGTGGAACCCTGATGAGAGGCTGACAGAGGCACCCAACAGACGACAGAACTCCTTCCAAAACGCGGATGAGAACTGGGGACCACGGTCAGAAACAATGTCCAGAGGGATGCCATGGAGGCGGAACACATGCTGCTGGACTATCAATGCAGTTTCCTTGGCGGAGGGGAGCTTCGGTAGTGCCACGAAATGGACCATCTTACTGAACCGGTCCACGATAGTTAGTACAGTCGTCATCCCCTCGGATACTGGCAACCCCGTCACAAAGTCCAAGGAGATGTGGGACCATGGGCGGCGGGGAACCGGAAGTGGATGTAACAGACCGGCCGGACGTTGGTGGGATGTTTTGTTCTGGGCGCACACTTGACAGGCGGAGACGTATTCCCTAACGTCCTTGGCCATGGTAGGCCACCAGAAGCGTCGGGACAAGAAACTGTGAGTCCGAGCCGACCCCGGATGGCAAGAAAAGTGAGAATTGTGCCCCCATTGGAGGACCTCGGACCGTAAGGGTTCGGAGACGAATAGTCGACCCTCGGGACAGGAGCTGGGACCCGCCTGATCGGGTATCGCCTCTCTGACTCGGGACTCGATATCCCAGGAGACTGCTGCCACCATACAGGAAGCTGGAAGGACCGTTGCGGGACCCTGAGGTGTGTCATTGGAACTCTGGAATTGTCGGGACAGCGCGTCGGGTTTCACATTCCGAGATCCGGGTCTGTAGGACAGAGTGAAGTTAAAGCGGGTGAAAAACAGGGCCCAACGTGACTGGCGAGGATTGAGCCGCTTGGCCGATCTAATATATTCTAAGTTCTTGTGGTCAGTCCAAACTATGAACGGCACCGTTACCCCCTCCAACCAATGCCGCCATTCCTCCAGGGCTAGCTTGACGGCCAACAACTCACGATCCCCCACGTCGTAGTTGCGTTCGGCCGGGGACAACCGCCGGGAAAAGAAGGCGCACGGGTGCATTTTCTGGTCCTTGTCCGACCGCTGGGACAGGACAGCACCCACTCCCACATCTGAGGCGTCCACCTCCACTACCAGTTGGCGTGCAGGGTCCGGTACCTGGAGTATGGGGGCCGTAGAGAAATGGGTTTTTAGACGGTTGAAAGCTGCATTAGCCTCGGAAGACCACCGAAATGGCTCTCTAGGACTGGTAAGAAGCGTGAGGGGAGCTGCCACCGAACTGTAGTTCCTGATGAACCTCCGGTAGAAATTGGCAAAACCAAGGAATTGTTGGAGTTTTTTCCGAGACTCAGGGACAGGCCAAGAGGTGACTGCTGATACCTTGGCAGGATCCATCTGAAGGGTCCCCTCCGCCACGATGTAGCCCAGGAACGAGACTGTCTTGGCGTGAAACTCGCACTTCTCTGCCTTAACAAATAAAGAGTTCTCTAGGAGACGACGGAGAACCAGCTGGACATGTTTTCGGTGTTCATCGAGGGACTTTGAGAAAATCAAGATATCGTCCAGATACACAAAAACAAAACGATTAAGCACATCTCGTAAAATGTCATTTACCAAAGATTGGAAAACAGCTGGAGCATTGGTTAATCCGAACGGCATTACCAGATACTCGTAGTGACCGTTGGGTGTGTTGAATGCCGTCTTCCATTCATCACCCTCCCGGATTCGGACTAAGTGGTAGGCGTTGCGCAGATCAAGTTTAGTGAAGACCGTGGCCCCCTGTAGAAGCTCAAATGCAGAGGCAAGCAGAGGCAAGGGATAGCGATTTTTAACCGTGATTTCATTAAGGCCCCGATAATCTATACAGGGCCGGAGTGACCCGTCCTTTTTTCCCCACAAAGAAGAACCCCGCCCCAGCAGGAGAAGAGGAGGGTCGAATGATACCAGCCGCCAAGGCATCGGAAATGTACTCCTCCATGGCCTTCCTCTCGGGAATGGACAAGGAGTAGAGGCGGCCCCGAGGAGGAGCAGACCCCGGCAGGAGATCAATTGCGCAGTCATAAGGTCTATGAGGGGGCAAGGAAGAGGCCTTAGCTTTACTGAAGACCTCCCGTAGGTGGTGGTAACAGGCTGGGACCTTGGACAGATTGGGTGGAGCCCTCGTGGAAACAGGATGATTTGGGTAAGGAGCGGCTTGCAGACAGGTTTGGTGACAGTCCATGCCCCATTCAAGTATCGACCCAGTGCGCCAGTCGAAATGGGGGTTGTGTTGCACCAACCAAGGATGACCCAGGACAAGGGGTTGGTTAGGGGAGTGAAGTAAGTGAAATCGGATCTTCTCTCTGTGATTTCCAGACAACTGTAGTTCAATGGGTTCCGTTATTTGAGATACGGTGCCTAATAGGTGGCCATCCAAAGCCCGAGCTGATACCGGGTTAGGAAGGGTTTCAACAGGTATCCCCATCTTGTGTGCGAGTGACAAATCCAGGATATTTGTTTCGGCGCCAGAATCGATGAGGGCATGGAAGGGTTGAGATGTACCGGAAATAATGAGATTTGCCCGGAGAACAGGTCTATCAGTCTTGGGGGACGATAATAAAGCTGAGCTCAATCGGATGTCCCCTATATCCGACGAGCGTTTGCTTTTAACGGGCAATTGACCACCCTATGTCCCTGGCCGCCGCAGTAATAACATAGCCGTTCGGTACGCCTTCGCTGGCGTTCTTCGACGGAGAGAAAGGTGCGGTCCACCTCCATCATCTCATGAGGTGCGGTAGAATTGGTTGGGGGGTTCGGTATCTTACTAATGTCTTGACTTTGCCGGGTGATGGGTTGTCTGGGATCTTCTCTCTCTCTGCGTCTTGCCTGAACCCTACGGTCGATCCGGGCGGTCAGTTCGATAGCATTGTCAAGAGTTACCGGAGGAGCGTGGGAAACCAATTCGTCTTTGATATAACCGGACAAGCTATGGAGGTAGGCGTCGACCAGCGCCTCTTCGTTCCAGTGACTCTGGGCTGCTAGTGTGCGAAAGTCAATGGCATAGTCGGCAATGGAGCGTCTCCCCTGGCGAATGTTCAAGATTGAACGAGCAGCATCGACTGATGAGGCTCCAGAATCAAAAACTTTAATCATTTCCTGGCTAAGCAAATTAAAAGAGGTGCATGCTGTCGCCCCTCGTTCGTATTCTGCCGTTCCCCAAAGGCGGGCTCTGCCAGTCAGATGATTTATCACAAAAGCCACCTTCGCCTTTTCGTTCACAAAGGCTCGCGGTTGTAGATCAAAAATTAGTCGGCAATTTATAAGAAAGGGGCGGATCTGGGCGGGCTCTCCACTGAATCTCTCTGGCGAACCTACTCGTGGTTCAACACTGCCGACCTGATCAGAAAGGGGCGGAACTGGATCTCGTGCTCGTGTTGCCGGGGAAGCTTCGCACTGTTCAAAAAAATCTTGGTGACGTTGTACTTGCCGGACTAGTGTGGATACGTCGTGGACGATTTGTTGTATTGCGCCTTCGGTGTGTTGTAGGCGCTGTAGCGCGGATTCCTGTTCGGCATTTCCGCATCTCTCAGAGGTGGGACGAACTGTCGCTGGATCCATGCTTTGGTTCGAGTGTTCTGTCATGGAACAGAACAAGGACTCGGATCCAATAGCGTCAGTTAAAGGATTTATTGTGACAAGATTCGGTGGAGCAGGCTTGGGACGTCGAGCCTTGGCAGTGGAAAGCCTCTTGGGACGATATGGCAACTCCGTGGTGAAAACGCGTGGCGAAACGTAGCAGGTAAGTCGGTGGCCGGGACGGAAGAGTAGATCGAAAACTTTTAACAGACAAGGGTCAGGCAACGAGAATCAGACTTGGAATATACATGGGCTTGTGGTACCTTGAATGTTGGAGGTTCACTCAGGAAATGAGGAAGACACTCGAACGTCCATCTCTGGACGCTGACAGCTTATGTAGTAGACTTCCACCAATCAAGAGATCGCGTTCCAGCACACCAGCTGATTACCTCAGGTGACTCCGGTTAGGTAATCACGACAGTAAAATAACCCTAACTTTTAATGGAAATGACCTTGAGACTTGTTTCTTGTTTCGTTATAATTCAGATATTTATGCCAGGCGGGATTAAATCATCCAGTAGGCCGGGTCAAGCATGCGGGCCTTATGTTTGACATTGCTGTTCTAGTGTTCCAATTACGCAAAGGTTTGCTTTGGATTTATAGCAGATTCTATAAAATTAAAACTACAATGTCCCACATGTAGTGTAAACCTAAGCGGATTTATCCCCTTATTAATGATTAGAATAACCATTATAAACCAATAATAAAACCCAACACGGCACCTATTTACTCACAGAAAAGACGACTATGTAGAAAAAAAACAGGGGTAATTTGTGAAAACAATGTTTTCATATTTGCAAATAAACAACAACAAAATTCTTCAGCATCGTTCGTAGTTCTTTCCCCTATGATACAAAGACGATCCGAATTAGAGCTGAAATGGGCAAGACGAGATTCGTCTAACCAAAAACCAGTTTAAAAAAAAAAAAAATCCCGTACAAATATGTCATTTGAAATTATTGTTTCAATCAGAAATTAGGATTTCTGACAAGATTCAAGATTCACAATCAGTTGTAAAGAATATAGTTAAAAGAATTGAACTCAGCGTTAGTGTTTTAATCTCAGTAAGATGTTTTAACCAACGTTAGGATTTCAGATGGGTTTTGGGCAAGAAAGGGTCTACATTTTAAGGTTTAGGTATTATATTGGGATATGTCATGGTTTTGATTTCAAATTAAGGTTTTAAGTTTAAACCCGGAATATCAAATTATTATTATTATATATTAAAATGATTATTTTTTTGTGTTTGAAATGAACTCATGAAAAAGCAAGGGAACACTAAGATTATTACATTTCTTTTAATTATGGTTCACACACAAAAAGGCACAAAAACATTTGTAGACTCACCAGAACAGGAAGTAAAAAAAAAAGTTGCAGTTTTAACTTAGGATATAAATCCAAGGTTACGGTTTCAAGTAACCATATGAAACAAAGGTTACGGTTTTAAAACAAAAGTTTATGTCATGATTACTGATGCGGGGCACCTGAGTCTGCTCCGTTGGCGCCAACAGCCGCGGACGCTTATTGGTTGTTGACCTCTTTTAAAACCCCCGCCTTCCTGTCAACATTTGTCAGATCGTCTGCGAACCTTAGCTACATGCAAGGCAAGCCCTTTCTGACTTCTGACTCTATCCTGCCCTGTTTTCTGTCTGATCCCTGGTGCCGACCTCTTTTCTGAACCCGTTTTACGTTTTGCTCCTCCGTCCCGGCCATCGACCTGTTTTTTTCCTCGCTCTCGACACTGCCTTCGCTCGACACGGAAGTGCCACTTCCGCGTTCCAAGCTATCTGCTACCAGTGACAGACGATCACCGGATCGTGGGTGCAAGCCCTTTCCTCCTTCTGAGTAAAGCTGAGTAAACGAACACAATTGGGTCCCGTCTCCGTTTCTGGTCCGTGACAGATTATGGGACAGTTTATTGCATGTCACATGGTACTTACAATATTGTAATATGTTTTGATAGTTTATGGACATTTAATGTCTTTGTTCTCTCACTTCTCTGTAGTAGGAGCCAACTGTACTACAATCGTTGGACCAAGGTATGATGGGTTTTCTTCTATTTTTATCTAAATGTCTCGGAGGCTGCGTGAACTAAACTTTACCCCCAAGAGGAACACCCTGCTCCTGTTTAATCATCGCTTAGTGTTGAACTGCTCCCATATATATGATGAAATCAGTTTTTCTGTAGTACAATTTTTTTCTCTTCCTTCTATAGAGACGTCATTTGTCCTCCGAGTGCTACTGCGGAAAAAGGAAAAGATGAATAAAAAGAAGTCATGAGCTCATTTCAAGGCAGTGGCCTCTCAGTTATGTTCTTTTCTATTAATATGCAGCGGATGCCAAAGCCGAAATGAATCTTCGTGAGCTGGGAGAATATCATTATGGTTGCTACGGGGGTGTGGGAACATTCTATGCTTGAGAGATAACTTTTCTCCATGTTTTGAGATTCATGTACCGGAGTTTGATATTTTATGATTGGACTTTTTTTCTTCGAGTATGTGGGACGAAAATATGGCAGTGTAAAAGGTCAGCTAGCTGAAAGGTGAGTTACAGTCAATGTAATAAACCTTTTCTCTGCACATTTTTTAACCTACAAGTTGTTCCTCAAGATTAGAGGGTTGTTTTTCAACTGTAGATTAAAAACCAGAGATATGTAGCCCACTGTGTTATGTTAAAAAATTACTTGGAATCCGGCTCCGTACTCACTGTTGTTGTTTTTTTCAGTAGTCACTCACTCATCACATTTTTCTGGCAACCGCTTACCGTGACATTACGCCGTCGTAACACTGCCCTGTGGCTGTGGTTACATGCCACTTTCACCCCCCTTTTTTCATAAAGTGCAAAACACATCTAAACATATTAGTACAGAACACAACTGTAAGTCCAGAACAAAATTTTAAGTCAGTAACATAATCTACCCAACTGGGTAAGCAGGTTTGACTACCGCTAACCTGAACCGACGCTGAGAACATGATCTCTGAGGTACAGGGGTTCCCGACAAGTCCTAACAGGGCAGAGCCTCGATACGAGGGCACCACCCTGCGGCTTGGGTTCGGGTGGGATCCTCAGAGGTACTAGAGGGAAATCCTAGTCCTTACCAGTGTACGCTGTGTTCTTTTTGTGATCGTGTGTTGACAGGCCTAAGGCGGCTGGCATGCCAATGGGGGCTGTCAGCCAGGCCGATTGTAGCTGGGCCCATTTGTGCATTTATCTGTTGTGGCGAGGACTAGAATAAAAGCAGTTTGGGGCCGGCAGACACGGATCCAGTCCGACACTTTCAGTGTGTGTCCTCTCACACTACGTGCACTGTCGTGGCGGCACTTCTCTTCAATTGTGTTGCAGACAGGGGGTCCTGCTGCTGTAGGGCCCAAAAAAATCTGCTCCTGAGGACCATGGTCAATCAAATGGTCCCTTCCAGGGATCAGAGGGCTGTGATCTACCCGTTGTGGCATTTGGTGTAGCTCTGTAGTGCAGTCAAGTGTTCTGCAGAACAGGGTCCTGTGCAAAGGCCATCTGGAGCTCCTGCAGTCGGTTGTTTGGAGGGGCTTGTACAGCATAAGAATCAGAGGAAACTGGCGACTAATTTGTAGACCTGCACCAGGTTAAGATGACTGAATATGCAATAGGTAAAACGTTTGTTGTAAAGATATATGCTGTTCCTGGACTTCAGTTCAGCATTCAACACCATCATCCCACAACATCTGGTAGACAAAATGGGGCTTCTGGGTTTCAACACCCCCCTGCGGAACTGGCTGCTGGACTTCCTCTGTGACAGACCCCAATCTGTGCGGATAGGTCAGAACAGTTCAGATGTCATCTACCTCAGCACGGGCTCCCCCCAAGGCTGCGTCCTAAGCCCCTTGCTGTTCACCTTGATGACACACGACTGCGTCCCTAGGTCCGCCACAAACCACATCGTGAAGTATGCTGACGACACAACGGTGGTGGGCCTCATCAGGGATGACAACGACCTGGCCTACAGAGAGGAAGTGGAGCAGTTGGTGGGCTGGTGCAAGGACAACAGCCTGGTCCTGAATGTTGACAAGACTAAAGAGATCATTGTCGACTTTAGGAAAAACCAGCCCAACCATGCCCCACTTTGCATCAACAACAAGGCTGTGGAGGTTGTCAGCAGTATCAAGTTCCTAGGGGTGCACATCACAAACAAACTCACCTGGTCCGTGAACACTGCATCTCTGGTTAAGAGGGCACAGCAGCGCCTGTACTTCCTGCGGAGGATGAGGAGAGCCCACCTGCCCCCACCATCCCTCATCACTTTCTACAGGGGCACCATAGAGAGTATCCTGACCAGCTGTATCTCTGTGTGGTGTGGAGGCTGCAGCGCTACCGACTGGGGTAGTGTGAGGAGGGTAACGAGGACAGCGGAGAAAATAATCGGGACTACACTTCCCTCCATTCAGGACATTGGCCAGAAGCGCTGCTTATCCCATGCTAAGAACATTACCGGGGACCCCTCTCACCCCCATCATGGACTATTCACTCTGCTAGCCTCTGGGAAGAGGTACTGCAGTGTGCGGTGCAGGACCACCAGGCTCCGCAATAGTCTAGTCCCCCTGGCCATTAGACTGTTAAATGGTCAATCTAACATATAGTTAACTTAAATCTAAACGGCTGCTAATTTGACTTTTGCACTAGTGGCAGTTTTTTTATAGCTTGCCACTCCTTGCACATTTGATCTCTGCACTATTGTTACTTACAGTGTTATTACTTACAGTGTTATTGTTTACAATATAATGGTACTGTGTACCTGACTTGTTAACCTGACTGCCCATCTTGCACATCTGGTTAGCGTCTCTTCTTGCACTATCGGCACTATGGTAAATAACACAATACAGCTTTATTTATATCTGTACACTGAAGGACACTGAGGGAAACTGTGGGAGTCAGATCCATCGACATTTCGTTCTGTATACACGTGTACTAGAATGACAATAAAGTAGATCTGAATCTGAATCTGAATCTGAATCTGAATAAACTGTGGGAGCAATTATTAGAAAATGGAAAACGCACAAGATCAATGATAATCTCACTCGATCTGGGGCACCATTGACGATCTCACTCCATGGCTTCAAAATGATAACAAGAATGTTGAGCAAAAGTCAGAGAACCACACCAGGGAACCTAGTGAATGACCTACAGAGAACTGGGACCACAATGACAATAACACAGTGCACCGCTAGGGACCCAAATCCTGCAGTGCTGAAGGCAGTACATGTCCAAGCCTGTCTGCGGGATGCTAGAGAGCATTTGGATGATCCAGGAAAAGATCGGGAGAATGTGTTATGGTCGGATGAATCCAAAGCATGGGGGTGGAAACATCATGCTTTGGGGCTGGTTTTCTGCTAAGGGTCAAGGACGACTTATCTGTGTAATGGAAAGAATGAATGGGGCCATGTATCAAGATATTTTGAGTGAAAATTACCTTCCATCAACAAGGGCATTAAAGATGAGACCAGTCTGGGGTTTTTTTTTGCATTACAGTGATCTCAAACACACAACCAGGGCAACAAACGAGTGGCTTCATAAGAAGCATTTCAAGGTCCTGAAGTAGGCTAGCAAGTCTCCAGATCTCAACCCCTTAGAAAATCTGTGTTGCCAGTGACAGCCGCAAATCATCACTGCTCTGAAGGAGATCTGCATGGAGGAATGGCCCAACATACCAGAAACAGTGAGTGAAAAAGTTCTGAGGAGTTGAAGAAAAAGCGTAGCCTCCATTTTTGCCAAAAAAGGTACATAATAAAGTATTGAAATTAATATTTCATGTTGACCAAATACATATTTTCCACTATAATCTTCAAATAAATTCATTAAAAATTAAACAAGAAGATTTTCTGTTTTTTATACATTCTGTCTCTTACGGTTGAAGTATACCCATGTTGACATTTACAAGCCTCTGTAATATTTTCAAGTAGGAGAACATGCAAAATTAGTGATCGACTAAATAGTGATTTGCCCCACTGTATGTTGCCAAATATTCCATTGCTGACTTAACTGGCTCGTTTCCTCTAGAGTTGTGACGTCATCTATGTAATACAATACTTTCAAAATAGTGAATCCAATTAACACCCTTCGTATACTGTTTGGCCACCTAGCCTGGAGTCAGCGCTGGTTTTTTTGTGTCTCTGGTTTGTTCCCGCCCAGTTTCGCGTTTATTGCCTTTGCTGCTTTCTCTTGTCGGTTCCTGGTTAGCCTGGCTGCTCACTGTGTGTCTTTTGGTTGGCCAGCCTAACATGGTTCTGCTGAGGCTGTAGCCGCCTTTCGTCGATCGGTCCCCGTTAGGTCACCGTTGGGGGCTCTCCATGTGTTTTTTTGGCCAGTCGCCCTCTTTTTGGCTGCTCAGCCTTTGTTAAACTATTACTACTTCTAACTGCAACACAACACCGAGGGATTCTCCACAAAATCTACCGATGTTTTGCTTAAACATTCTTAGCCTATTCAACCGATTAACATGTAAAACAACATGGTGACCTGCTTGCTAGGGTGTTGGTGTTTTTCCAATGATGTCACAGTTCAGGATGACGGAGACAAGACATGTTGTCTTTAAAATGCAATATCTCGGAAAATAAGTGGAATATACAGATGATATATCCATGGGTTTTTTGGCAAAAAAACTGCATTATTCGCTTAAATTTGGCATGTTTAAGAACGTGTGGTTTCCTTTAAGTGCCTAGCAATTGACACGTCTAATAAATGGCACGTATAATGAATTATTTAATAGTGCATTGATTGATTGATTTAGATTCCCATTTATTTATTTTAAGAACATTTCAATGAATCCATTACACATTCTGATATTTTAATTTGTTTTCTTCATGTACACCCCAGTAAAAAAAGCACATTCTATTTCAATGTGTTTCTTGCTGTTCCTTTTCCGTATTTCATGTTCTTACATACATTTGTCTATGTGATGTCCCTACAATTGGGATTAAGCAATTCTATATGTTGATGCTTAGCTGATACGGAGTAAATTAAATTATTATAAGTATTGCCAGATGTACCATTAAACTTAGCGGAAAGTGATGCTTCATGAGGCTTTGACAGATCATGATTAATTTTCTCATTTTTGTCATCACAAGTGTCCAAGCTGACAAAAACAACATCACATGCATTTTTTTCCCTCTTTTGATGATTAGCAGCACTTGTGTCGCCACCTCTATACTTTAAAAATCAGCTCAATCATCTTTTACGGTCAGAAAGACAAAGGAACGGACACAAATGGTAAAATAAAGGGGGCTTGATTTGAAAAATAAAGTTAGGGAATACAGGAACAGATATTAAAACCATTCCACAGACTGGGATCATTCCAATCTACTGACAGGTTGAGTAGAAGCACCTGTGGCTAAAAGAAAAACAGTAGCAAAGATTTGACTCCCTGAAACAGAATTTGATACCTCTCTCACCACCTCTTAGAGCAAAACCTCAAACAGAAAAATTCAACATCCCCTGTTTGTGTCCACTGGGACAAGCGCCATAACTCTGGTAATATTTCATCAAAGCGTCAACAAATATGCCTGCAACAGGAAAAGAAACACATTTGCCCACACAAACCGGTTATAAATAGAACAACCGACAGTGTCGTAAGAGGTGGTGGGAATCCTCCTTCCTATCAATCGGAAATAGCCGCCCCCCAAGACAAAAACTGATTCTTGGCTTTATATAATGATCTTCAAACCATTGCTGCGTGGTGGAGAATCCTATGTCCAAATATGGTCGATTTTGCAAATTGATATTTTCTCTGTCCACACATTATTTATTATTTTTGTACATTATTAACCAATTTAAAGTTTTGGAAAACAGCTTTGGAGCAAATCTGTTAAGACTGTCTGAGAAGTGCCGTTAAAACCTTAGAATGTCTTCACATTGCACTAAGCTTGCAGCATTGGAGAGATTCTACTTAGAAAACTGTGCTGTTGTTTCCCTGTGGAATTGTTGATGGCTGTTTATTTGTTTATGGTATACCATCTGCTATAAATGTGAATGAGCAGTACTCAAAATTATATTAGTCTGCATCTAAATCTCCATCACAGTGACGGGTTTAATTTGAGTTTCTAGTTTGGGTTGGAAACAAAACTTTTTTTTTTTAAAGTTCTCCATTTAGGAATTAGACCTAATGAAGGAAATGAAACACTAATTCAATGGTAATTGTAATTTGTATTTAGTCCTTAATGATAAACAATAACCCATAAACTAGTGAAGCATCCACATAATATTCTCATCTACTCAGAGTAAATGTGTATCCCAAAAAACGTCCCCATATGTCTAAATGGTATTTTGTTGACATTCTGAATATCTCAATACATCTAAGGAGCTCAAACGCCTTATATTGTGGATATTGTTTACCCAGAAGAGCCTTAATGTAGTCAATAGTGAAATGAAAATTATTTTGAAATGTATTAAAAATATACAATTAAAATACAAGTGCTATTGAATCCAACATTTATGTTTTGGTCTGGTCCGCCTCTATTTATCAGAAGGCACCAACCAGGTTTGGATCTGGACCCTTTATATTAACACTTTGGACAGCACACGTCTTCGATGAATTTTCATTTCCACTTTCATTTCTACATCTTGTCTTTTGCCTGCTGTTTCTAGTTTGGAGTTTTGTCAGTTGTTGGCACCCAGTTGATTAGTTTTTACTGTGTTCATTAAATTTCCACTGCCATTACAGGTTTGTTTGTTCTTGTTTCTGGTTTCTTGTTTCTTGGTAGTAGTTTGGTCCCCACTTGTTTGTTACTTTGTTCATTACATTTCCAGAGTGGTTTTTGTTTCTGGTTTGGATATTGTCAGGTTTGGTTTTCTCTGGACATGTTGTTTGTTTTGTAACCTCTTGTTTGTTTTTTACCTTGTTCCTGGTTTTATTAGATACCATCTTCATTTTAAGTACTGCTGCCTCACCCCCAGGGCTAACTGTTTGATATCCACTGCTAAAATAACAATCACTCTCATGTTATTACTATGTTGTAATATCATTGTCAGTGACATTCATTTGTGGAGGCATAGCCTCATCTGTCTTCATGGAAATATAGAACTAAAATATATTCAATGGTTATATATTCTTAGTGTTAAAGGTCCTTGTCATTGACTTTTTCAAATTATCTGAATGCTCACATTATATTATGAATATTATTAATACAATTAGTAAGTAACATTACTGTATTGAGCATCTCCAGATGCGGAGTGAGGCACACAATTCTCTTGATCATGGCAGAGGGCTACAGTGCTTTTGCACACTCCTCAGCCTCAAACCATAGAATAAGAGATACTATATATATATATATATATATATATATATATATATATATATATATATATATATATATATATATATATATATATATATATGTCATGATTACCTAAGTGGAGCCACCTGGGGTAATCATCTGACGCGCTGGAATGCGCTTCCTGATTGGTTTATGTTCCCTTTTTAAGCACGCCACGCCGAGACCTCTTTTCTGAGGATTACTTCTGTACTCCGTATGACTCTCCCGATTACCTGTGCCTTCTTGACCTGTTTACCTGATTCTGCCTGCCTCCGATCCGACCTGCTTCCGTCCCACGCTACGATCTTCTCTCCAGTCCCAGTAAACTCGACCTGCTTCCGTCCCACGCTACGATTGGCTACGTGTTCCAAAGTTGTCTTCACGGCGTTGCTGCTGACGTTCGACGGTCATTGCGTCTCCCGCTAACCCTTTACACTTCCCCAAATAAAAGAATTGTACGAACGCTCTGGGGTCTCCTGCTCTGTTCTGGTCCTCCTGACAGAATCCTCAGACCAGAATGGACCCCGCGTTCGTACATCTGCCCTCTGACTACTATGAAAACCAGAACCTGCAGCCCATTCCCCCTTTAGAATGTGCAATTCGGCAGGTCATTTCTGACGTGGCGAAATTGGCTAAGCAAGTGAGTCAGTTACGGCTCGAGTGGGATCTGTTGGGTCAGGACTGGTCCTATCTCTCCAAAGTAATGACCCATCAAGCCACTTCATCGGTGCCGAACACTGACAGGGCACCTTCGGCCTTTCCCAGTTCATTCAGCGCAGGATTCGCTGAGCCGCGAGTGGGCGCGCCAGAGAAGTTTGGGGGAGATCCCGCTCAGATCCGCCCATTCATAGTAAATTGTAGATTAATATTTGATCTCCAGCCCCGCAATTTTGCTACGGAAGCAGCTAAGGTAGCGTTTGCCATTAATCACCTCACGGGAAGAGCGCGTCTTTGGGGAACGGCCGCCTACGAGAGAGGTGCTACGGCGTGCAAGTCATTCAACCTCTTGGCTCAAGAGCTTACTAAGGTATTTGACTCTGGTTCCTCATCGGTCGACGCCGCCCGTTCGATCATGAACATCCACCAGGGGAGACGTTCCATTGCCGACTATGCTGTTGACTTTCGTACGCTAGCTGCACAAAGTGACTGGAATGAAGAGGCGCTGGTCGACGCCTACCTCCCCAGTATGTCCGGTTATCTCAAGGATGAATTAGTGTCCCACGCTCCTCCGGCAACACTTGACGAAGCTATCGACTTGACCGCCCGGATCGACCGTAGGGTTCAGGCGAGACGCCGAGAGAGGGAAGGTCCCAGCCAATCCGTCACCAGGCAAGTTCAAGAAGCTAATAATGTACCGAACCCCTGGGTTCCGTTCAGCCCCTTCGTAGAAAGGATGGAGGTGGACCAGGTCCCGGTCATCCCCATCGAAGAAAGGATGGAGGTGGACCGGGTCTCTCTTTCCCCCGAGGAACGCCGGCGAAGGTTTGTTAATCAATTATGTTTATACTGCGGTGGTAAGGGACATCGCGTGGCCACCTGTCCGGTAAAAGGCCAACGCTTGTCGGACATAAGGGGCGTCCGATTGAACTCAGTCTTTGTATCTGCTCCCAAAGACGGTAGACCCGTTATCCAGGCTTCTCTCTTCCTCCCCGATTCTACTCAGACATTTCCGGCCCTGATTGACTCTGGCGCTGAGGTAAATATCCTTGATCTGTCCCTCGCACGCAAAATGGGGATACCTGTTTCTGTAATTCTGCCCTGCCCGTCTGACTCCTGAACTCTTTTCCGAACACTACGATTACGCCTGTCCGCGACCATTCCCGCCAAGCCTTCACCCGCCTGTCAAGTTCCGTCAATCCGCCAACCAACGGATCGAAGAATCCCACTTTGTCATTTCCTTCCTTTCAATAAAACCAAGAAACGAGCGCAAGTGATCTCAGTCTTCCTTTCGTCCTGTCTGCCAATATATATATATATATATATATATATATATATATATATATATATATATATATATATATATATATATATATATATATATATATATATATATATATATATGTATATTTGAACCTCTCTCCTTCACCCAACACCCTGAAATATTCCATTACTTTGCATTTGTAGTATCTAAGTAAATATGGACTTGACAAATTGTGTGCGTGAACCCACTATTTGAATAAAACAAAACAATCATTCTGAATACAATACATATTTATAGCCGTGCACAGACTTCTAATGCAAATGTGCCTCCGCAGCCTTGGACTGCCTCGCCCACTTTCTTTCATTTCCACATACAAAAATAGTTTTTTCTTTCTGCTTTCCTTCCCATTGTATCATCATCGCCCTGTATCATCTCTGCCCGCCAACTGAACCAACACCGGGCAACATTTATTTATAACGCTACAGACTGGCAGAGGTTTCAAAGACAGAAGGCGAGAGAAAGAAAAAAAAACAGGTAAAGCAGGTAAAGTACTTTGGTAATGATTCAGTGGTCGTTAGAAGCCCCTTGGGGCCAGCAAGCTCCAAAGCCTGGTGACTCATCCCTACAAGACACATCCTGGCTCTCCCATGAATATTTCTGCTCTCTCCTTGCTGCTGGCTTGGCATCCATCTCAAACGCCTTAAGGCTAAGAGTGGGCGGATCGATCCAAATCAATCGATATTATCAATATTAAGCAAGTACTTGGATATTATCGATATCGTTGTTCTGTGATCGATACTTCACCCATCCACCAATCTCCTCAAAGTGCCACTTTTATTTGTAGATAGGGCAGCCCTTCTCTCTCGCACCCAACACCCTCAGCCACTCTCTAAGTTTATTGTTGCTTATAAAACAGCAGAAGAGAGGTTTTGACTGTTTTGATTTTTTCTCAGTTACAGTTGTTGTAGTGGAAGTATTTTATTTTTTATACTGTTAAAGGTTTTTGGATTGGATTGTTGACACGATTCACATTTTGTTGCTTTATTTTCAAAATGTTGTGTAATTGAAGGTATAATTGACATGTTATATTTATATTTTCCTTACATTGCTTTTTTTTTATGTGACTCTTGGGTTTTGTTTTGAAACAGTGACGGCCCTTGGGGAAGAAACTGTCTCTGAGTCGTTAGTCTTTGTTTTTAGGGACCTGAAGTGGCTACCAGAGGGTACCAGGTCATAAAGGTGGCGGCCGAGGTGAGAGGAATCCTTTTAATGTTGGCTCAGCTGCGGTATGACAAGTGGCCAATGTCCTCAAGACCGAGCAGGGAGGAACCAATGATTTTCTTGGCTCTATATCGTTGTATCTCTGCTGGCGTGTTTCCAGCATATGACATATTGCCTGGGTCAACAATGAAAAACAACTGAATTCAAACACTAATTGGAACTTTTTGGTGTTCCTTGATCTAACTGATGATTTATTTGTGTTAAATGAAAATTCAAAGAAGGCAATTCTATTTATGTTTAAATTTATGTTTAAATTTGTGTTTGTCCTTGGGCAATGAGCCTTCAAGCATCTTCGATGTTGATTTTTTTCTGGACGCAGCATTTAATAAAATACTACTTTGATTACAATTTTAACAAATTTAAGATGCAATTACTTATTAAATAACTAGAAAATAATTGAGGGACAATTTCTACAACGAACAAAGAAAAGCGAATTAGTGGAAAAAAATTACAGGACAGCTACAAATATAATAAAAAATATGAAAAATCAAGGTGACCTAAAAAAATTAAATGATGAAATATTATCTCTAGTTTTCACCACAAAAATATACAAATGTATGTTGTTTTTCTGCAATTGCAACCAAAACAAGAAAAATGTTATAAAATCCCCGCTACTTGGATTCGATCAAGAAAATATGCATGTTAAAAAAAGGTAATAAAAACAAAATACTTTGTGAAATAAAGTCACAAAAATGTGTCAAGTGTGAGGCTATACTGGAAATTTTGGTATAAATTCGATTCGAGTAATTACACAGTAGGATTGATCAATACTGATACGATAACATTTTGTTTTTGATTTTTTCATGAAAAATTGAACCGTTCATCTTTGAGTTTCATTTTCTTTAAACATTTCACATTGCAAACTTTAGCAGTATTAGAAAATAGAGTGTCCTTTTCCAACAATGTAAGGAAAATACGAATACTGGATAGCAATGCATATTAGAGAAAAACACCTTCTGTTTTTTAAAATAAAGTCAGCAATGCAAAATGTTATTTTTTTCCTCACTGGCCTATGTTGCCAAAGTGACTACAAATTTCAGGAATAATACTGATAGTTCCGGTTGCAGCTCCTTGTTCGCTAGGGATCACAGCCACAAATATTTTTGGGTATGTCTCTAAGTTTTGCACATCTTGAAACAAAAATATTTGCCCATTGTTCTGTACAGAAAGGTCCTTAAGGTACAGGATTTTCAGATCTTACAGCTCTTTTCACAAATGCTCAGTAGGAATACGTTCTGGAGTTGAGCTTGGACATTCTAACACTTTTATTTTTTAGTTTTAAACCGTTCCATTACAGATTTCATTTTATGTTTTGGTTTGTTGTCCTGTTGGAAGATGAAACAGCACCCCATTCTCAGGTCTCTTGCAGACTCCAACATATTCTCTGCCATTGCCCTATGTGTGTCTCCATCCGTTGTCTCACCAACTATTTCCAGTTCTGATGAAGAAAAGTAACCTCAGAGCATGATGCTGCTTCCATGTTTGACAGTGAGGATGGTGTTTTCAGGGTGATGTGCACGGTGACCTGACAGGTGTGCTCTTTGGCCTTCATGAGGCTGACTGTACTCCAGTGTCTGCTTTCAAAGACCTCTGAGCCCATCACTGGGCAGGTTCATTTAAACGAAGACTTAATGCATTCTGTTTGTTATTGTTAGTCATTTAGGTCAACATTGGATCATTCAGAAATTATTAGGGAACTTTAGGAGTCACTTGGCCAAGCTGAGAGAACAGGGTGCCAATATTTTGGCAACCCCTAATTTTCATTTGAAATGTGGAAAAAAATTGGTTCCACTTCATGAGTGTGTTGCAGATGTCGATTCATAGACAATATTATCCGTTTTTTTTAGCTAATGTGTAAACCCTTAAATGTGGCAAAATGACAAAAAGTTCTTCGGGGGGCAATACTTTGGCTAGGCAGTGTAGAAAAGGTTGATCCAAATGGGATTCTTAACACTGTTGGTGTTGTTCTCAAGAGGTGGGTAGAGTAGCCAAAAATTTTACTCAAGTAAATGTACTGTTACTTCAGATTAATATTACTCAAGTAAAAGTAGTCATCCAAAAACTTTAGCAACGCCGTGTTTATTGATAATTTTTTTAAAAAACTATCAAATCATCAAGTTATCAATGTCCATCAAATAAAGCAAAACACACATTTGATTTAAAAGTGTATTAAAATAATTTACTTAAGTGCTTAAATAAACAATAAAATAAAAATTGTACCAATCAAATAAATAGATTAAGCACATGTAACACATTTAAAGCCCCCAATACTTATCTTAACTGAACATCTCCCATGAACTCCAACAAAGGAGACATCGCATATTGTAGCTGGTGTTTGGCACCATTTTTGAGGGGAACCAAATTTTGATGTGAGGCCAGGAGTGCTCTTCCTCTTCTGTGTTTTCATACTAGGTATTGGTTAGCGTCATTTTTGATGTGTTTCATCCTTAAACAAAATTCCCCCGCTGAAGTTAAATACGGCCACATGACGAGGCTGCTACATTTGATTGGTTGAACATGGTAGAGCCTGGTAGAGTTCTGCGTCAAAATAAATGCGCCTTAGTGGAGACCGACAGATGTGTACTTCCATGGAAGTGAATTATTAAGTAACGAAGTAACAATTTCAAAGTCCTAATGTAGCTGAGAGTAAAAATATTTTTTTTCCTCACAAATATACCCAAGTAAAACTATAGGGATCTAAAAATACTCATAGAAGTACAAAATTTCCCAAAACTTACTCAATGAAATGTAACGGAGTAAATGTACTATGTTACTACACACTTCTGTAGTACTCTAAAAATATGTGCATCACTGCGATTATGAAGCTTAGGGGGCTTGTGCGTTTCATGTTAAAGTTATGGATATCGTCGATGTGCCGTCATGTGTTGTGGTGCCTTGTTTGTTGTTCATAAGGTGTAGTGCACCGGGCTTACTAGCCGGGAGACCAAAACAAATAAAAGCAATGCATTAATAAAACATTAGAGAGAGAAATGAGCTTGGGGACCCGAAAAAAGCAGATGGTTGCAAACAATCCCAATGCACATCCTTTAAACTGCCGTTCTGTTGATGTGTATAAGAAGAGAACAATAACAAAAAAGAGCACAATTGTAAATGAAATACAATTTGTTCCTTTTTATGTGGAATTTAAAATGACTGCCCGCTTCGTATCTACCCTGCGGTGTTATGCTGAATGCGTCAGGTTTTTGTTTGAATTGTAAATCGGGCTCAAGGTTTTTCACTTATTCGTATCCTTAAATGAACATGACTTTTTGACATTTTACATCCGAATATGAATAATGCTACAGAGAGTCTGTAGATTTCTGTGCTTATTGCGTCAACAATACTTCATGAGTGCAACAGAAATAAACAACTATATTTTGAATCTGTTGTTGAAATTACAATGTGGCTATTACTTCATACCCCAATATTTGGAGCACCCAGTACATTGGTAAAGAAAAAACATTTTGTACATATTTTAGCGACACCTGACATATAGGCCGCATGTGCCCACATTGAAACAGGTGATATTATTACAGAAAAAAGGTACAAAGAAAGAGTTTTGATAATATACAGTACTTTGAACTCTTAACACCCAGCGGCCCGCCAGGGGGCCGGCAGAATTTGATAAACAAATATGTGTCTCTACGATGTCACCAGTCACTAAAATATGTCATGCCACATATCATTGGAAAGTTTAAACTCTTGGGATTGGAGATATGATGACAATTTAAAATGATACTCATCAGGGAAGTATCGCCATCTTTCGGAAACAGCATTCTTGAAATCTGTCTGGCGTTCCCTGGGCCGTCTTCAACTTCTTTGAATGTCTGCAAAAATGGCTCAAGGACAATCCATAGAATCCATCCATCCATCCATTATCTGCACTATCTTCGGGCAGTGGGCAGGGGACACCCTGAACTGGTTGCCAGCCAGTCACAGGGGACACAGAGACAGACAAATTTTCACACACTCATTTTCACCTGGGGACAATGTGGTAGGAAACCGGAGGGCCCGGAGGAGACCCACGCAAGCACGGGGAGAACATGCAAACTCCACACAGGAAGGTTTGATCATGACCTCAGAGCTGTGCCACACACGCACTAACCAACCACTGATCCGCCGTGCTGCCCCTCAATAGAATCCAACCGTGTAAAATAATTATTCCAAAACACATTACATTGATGACAGAATATGAATATCTGCCTTAAAAATGTTGGACGTTGCTTCTTGTATTCCATTCGTTTCGCCGCATTTTTTCCTTTTCATGATGAGGGTCTGTTCATGCTAGTTTTATTCATGCTTGGAGTATGAAGTTACATTAGACTTGCGTTGTCCTCGACACACATAATCCATCTGTCTTACTCTTACCTTCACTGCTCAGGCCCTCCTGGCGGCCGTTAGAAAAATTGCATAAATTGGTCTCATCGTTGCATAAGCCTGAGGGTGGAAATCTTAGGAAAAAAGTTGCGGCTTAGAGTCAGAATTTTGCGGTAGCTTTTTTTACATTGCATTTGTTTATTTATTAGTGAAGTCAAGTCAAGTCATGTTTATTTGTACAACCCTTTATCACAAGGAGTCTCAGAGGGCTGCACAGACGAAAGATTTTTGCAAACTACAGACTACTATTAGCATGTGTTGACATCAGTTTGGTCATTGATTTTTTTTTTTTTGTCACCTTCCTTATATCTTTTGTTTATCCAAAACACGCATGTCATAGTCAAGGCCCAAGGGCTACACCCAGCCCCTGAGACGGTCGTGATTCATACACATGCATTTGTGTCACGTTACCTTCCTTCTTCTTGCACTTTATTTTATTGCAATTTTGTGAATAATAGACAATTGCTTGTATTTTTTTCTTTTCAGTGTTTTCAGCCTACTTTTTTGAGCTGTAAATTTCCCAAAACGGACAAAAAGTCCAACTGTATCTCTCTCTGCCTTTTGGGCCAGGCCATGTGTGCTTTGTTCATCCAGAAGTTGGTCCAGTTTTGTTTTGAAGAAATTCAAAATTGAAAAACATTTTCGCATATCTAATGTAGGTTCATTAAGCTGCTTAGCGTTGGTGTGCAACTTAGACCGCCATGTGAGTGACACACAAGCACACACAGGCAAAAAAAGAGGCGGGCGACTATTTGACCAATCAGAATACAGAACAGCAAATCGCGAGAATTAAACCACAATACAGCCAAGATCACTCTGAGGGGACCTGAATAAGACTGGCTTCATTCATTTATGTTCACGTAATGGAGATGTTTAGGGAAATCTATCTTTTGTACCTGTTTAAAATTAAAGATTATTCACAGAGATATAAGAAAATATTGCTTTATTTATCTGATCATATTGAAATATATTCATTAGCTTTCCAGTAGGTTAAATTATGCTCACTACATGACTTGTGTCGTTTAAATAATTACGGTAGCTTAATTTTGAATGCCGCCCTTCCAATTATTTGAGTGGGACATTCATGATCTAAGAAATTAAGGGTTTTATCTGGTGACTGGTCACTCCTCGTAATCCCTTCGCGGAGAATAATGAAATGAGGTCTATGACAACAATTCAAGCTTTGTTTTGTACTTGTGAATATAGTCTTTGGCTGATTTTAAATTCTAACGGCATAATGACTGTGATCAATAAACGGGTTACAAATTGTAAAAATATATGTTTAAAGGTGGCGTTCGTGACTTCAAAATACATATTCAGACTGAAATCCTCATTGCAGCTTCTGCAGGCTGCTTGTATGACGGGGCACGAACCTGTTTATCTTGGACATGCTCAGATAAACTCTTCATTTTTCATCTCTCTGGGCGTTTGGTTTCGCATTTGGACTTTATTTTAAACAGTTATTTTCTTACTCTCACCATTATCACCCTGGATTAAAAGAAAAAAGTGACCATGCTCATGAAATTCTTCTCCCCCATTACCCTGCCTCCTCTCATCCAGCGTAATGCGCATGACCACTAATGATAAAAGATAGTGGCGGTGGGAAAAAATATGCTCACAGACACTTAGTAGAAAAAAACAAAAACAAGGACACCTCCAACTATGCACCCCACCTTAAAAAATTTGTGTAAAATCCTTCAAAATTCTTCCACCTTCTTCCCTTCTTTGTAAATGCACGTTGCCCGCCAACAAGGAGATAAAGGCTAATTGGAGGCAATTAGCTTGTAAAGGTGGCTTTTCACTCTACAATCTGTCAAATAGATTGAGATGTAAATAGAGACAATGTCATTATCGTGATGCCAGTAACAACAGTGATTAGAACCGTATTGTTTTAAAACCATGTAAACCTGTCCAACCGTAATCAGCGCACGCCTAGAGCTAAACAGTTACATTCTGGACCCTTGACAGTTGTGTATAGGGGGATAGTAAAAGCTGCTCGTCTTCATGTGTGTCTTCAGTTTGTGCCTAGCATTTCCCGCTTATAAAGTCCATTCCTGAGGTTTTAGGCCCCTCTAGATCAAAGCGAAATCCGTTCAATCAGTGATATGCAATCAGGGGGAGGCAGGTGAGCATCATAGATATCAAATAATAGATTAAACCGTTATACAGTGAAACCTTCACATATGAGATTTATATGGATTTGTTTGTATCCCGAGTGTATTTTCCCGACACAAAATGACTTGAGCGCGTCGTTTACCAGTCCTCACCACACGAACATGAGATATGCATCGTGATTTAGAAAAAAAAGAATCACAGCCAATGTTCCCTCTAATTTTCCACGGATTTGAGCGTTCACACAAAGTCGGTGAGCAACGCTTGAAACAACAGTGAGCAATGGCAATCCCAAGTGTGGCAACTAAATCATTATCAAACATGTCCAAAACTGGACATCATGTTACATTTTGCTGAGTTTCCAGCAATGCAAAATTATTTTTCTCTTTTGAATGAATCGACTCATGTACTATTGCAAAGGTTGTACGGCTTACAAACGTCATTTGTTCTTACAATTCTTTCACAAGATATCCATTTCTTTTTATTTCCTGATATATTTTGTTGCATAATATTACAATTTTTGGGGGCTTATTTAGTCGGTTGTAAGATACAGAACTGTACTTAATCACATTTTTAGTGGAAGTGATTTACTTGATATAATTGGAAATTATTTGAATGCAACACAAACTTTTTCTTCTTTTTTCTGTTTTTTCTCCTTTTTTTTTTAAATTCCTTTAAAGAAAATCTCATTGTGTTTATTTTTTTCCGAGCTGTTACTTTTTTCTTTTTGTTCTCTATTTACTTTTTTCCTACATTTCTTTCTTTTTTTTTTTGGCTTTTTTCTAAATTTTTCCTTCTTTTTTTCTCTTCCTTTTGTTTCTTTTTTTCTCAGCATTTCACTACTTTTTCATGTTGGTATTTTTTTTCGTTTTTGTTCTATTCCCTCCTTCCTTTGAGTCATTTTGTGCATAATTTTACATAATATTTGGTCATGTTGGGATTAAAGAAGCAAAAACAACCTGAAGAGCCGTTTAGGACCCGAAAGAGCCAGTTCCTTTTAGTGAGCCGAGCCGAAGAAGCCGGTTCTCGACGAACTCTACTAACTTTACTCAACTTGGTTCTACTTCGACTCGAGTTCAAAATACCGCAATTAGGACACAATGTCAGGGGAACCCGTGTATTTTTACCTTCTTGCACTGTAACTTTGACTTAAGTCACTTCTTAATTATCAATTTGGAGCCCTCATTTTTGTGCGCCAGCTAGAATTTTCTTGTGAGCTGAGAATGTGCGAGCAGTGCGCAATTGCACAAGCGCGCAGCTTAGAGGGAACACTGATCACAACCCAAGTGTGCAGGATAAGGTCTGTATGGTGGGTAATGCACGCGCTAACTGTGATGATTCAATGCCGGTGGTGTGAGTTTGTAGTGTCAGGAAATTATTGAAATTATTGAATTGGATTTTCACGCATATGTCAGGAAGATTTTAGTCCAAAATACATCTCGGATATACCATTTCTCGTATGTTGAGCAGCTCAAATGTAGAGGTATCACTGAATTTTTTCAGTGAATTCTGATTTAAATTCAGGTTTTTCAGATACTCTTTTTCAAAATCGATGAATTTTGACATTATATTACTAATCTTGTTCATACATTTTGTATATGACGTATTACAGACGCTCCCCAACTTATGACCATCCGACTTACAAAACGGTAGATACAAACATTTTTTTCGGGATCTCAAAAAATACTTGAAAATTGCTGTAAGTTAGATTTTGTATCGTGTGAACCTTTTTCCGAGTACAGGACAGTACTGTAGTACTTTTTACCGCCGCTACCGACGTGTGGCACTGTGAGGGGTCTCCCAGCATCCACCCTGGAGAAGAAATCCGCTCCCTCTTCCTTGTTCGTGTGTAAACATTCTATACTGTATCTCCAGCGTGCTAAGAACTATATTTGTTGTTTAATATCTCGTGCATCCATTCAATATAGTTGGTGTAAAGTGTAAAGAAGAGGCGAGCCGTTTCATTTGAAATGAAAGTGGAATATGGAAGCTTATGCTGTTGAGAAAATGGTTGAATCGCTTTTTTTTCTGTCACTTTTTTACCACGGATGAGGTCGCCAAACTTTTGAAGCTCAACTTCCGAAAGTAAGTTAAACTTAACATTATTTATGTTTATAGAGCATATTATTTTATGAAATGTGATTTTTTTTTGTACAAAACAATCATCATGTTACTTGTACAAGCCTTAAAACATACTTATATAAACCTTAAACATAAATTCCATATAGATACAGCAACTTACAAACAAATTCAACTTGCGAATGATCGTCCGGAACATCTCGTTCGTAAGTAGGGCAGCGTCTGTACTGTGCATCGCGTCATCAGATCCAGAGTGAGGCGATCAATTATCTTTGCCTCGTGGCAAAAGGTCATAGTGTGACCAAGGATTCTAATTTAGCGCACATCTCATCCCCAAACCATAGAATCGGTTTGGGTACTAGCAAGCTAATAGTGAGACAAGCCATCCAGTCTTTTTTCATAATGGCATGGACTTTTTTTCATAATGGAGGCTTACCTTTAAGTGATGCTTTTATTTAAAAAGAGCAGTGCTTAGACTTCATTTATAAGTTAAGGTAAGACAATATTTCTTTTCTATGCTATAAAATTTAGATATTGCTTTTTTTGTTCTGCCAATAAAGCAAGGAATTATATGTAGCTGGCTTTTGTTGTAATTCTGACTGTGCCTCACAAGACAAGAAACTCCCCGCACGTCACGGCTAGTCAACAACCCCTCCTATAGAATAACCAATGACATTTGTCATTGTATGTAGGCATAAAGCCACTAAAGTAGCTAATATTAAAGGTAACTTGTAGCTTCCTTTTTACTTGGTGCTAATTAAAGGTACCTCTTTATAGGCAAGTTCTTTAAATACGTAAAAAAAAACCGAGACATTGAACACAGTGAGTTATTTTTATGACTGGTGCTGTAGCATGTGCAAGATGACAGTCTGAAAGATGTTAAAAGATTCAACAAAGAGGCGAAATAGATAAAAGTAACTTGTCTTTACCGCGTGGTGTACAGGTCAGTGTGCCGTCACTTCAGTTCTGTTCATGCGATCTGTGCCAGAAGGGGAGCTTGAGTGCGTCGCTTGAAATGTCAGGTGGGACAAGTTAAAAGAGATGTGGCGCTTCAGCGACATCGCAACAGAATCACGAGGGGTACAGGCAATGGAAGCAAACACATCTGTAGAAAATGTTAAAAATTTAGGTGTCATATTTGACCCTGATCTATCCTTTGAAATGCATGTAAAGAAAATTACTAGAACCGCTTTCTTCCATCTTCGTAACATTGCTAAAATCCGTTCAATACTGTCTCAGTCTGATGCGGAAATTATAATTCATGCGTTTGTTACCTCCCGTCTCGATTACTGTAATGCACTACTCTCTGGTCTCCCGAAGTCTAGAATCAAGTCTCTTCAGCTGGTACAAAATGCCGCAGCGAGGCTTTTAACTAGGTCAAAAAAGTACGATCACATAACACCGATTTTGGCTAACCTGCATTGGCTCCCAGTTAGCCATACATGTGATTTTAAGGTTCTCTTATTATTATACCAAATCATACATGGACTTGCTCCCTCTTATCTTTCAGATCTGATTTGTCCCTATGTCCCGGTCCGAAGCCTACGATCTGAGAGTGCCGGTCTTCTGGTGATCCCAAGAGCAAAGAAGAAGAAGAAGAAGTGTTCTGCTGGTTCGAGAGCGTTCTCCATCCGGGCACCGGTGCTGTGGAATGCTCTTCCCCCTGAGATCCAATCTGCAACCTCAGTGGAAATGTTTAAATCTAAACTTAAAACTCACTTCTACTCCATAGCATATGAATAACCTACTCTTCTCGTCGGCTGAAAAATAGTCTGTGTAATATAGTGTAATAATCTGTGAAGCCCTTTGAGACGCTTCGTGATTTAGGGCTATACAAATAAAAATGACTTGACTTGACTTGACATCTCCCGCCGCGTTTTACTAGCAAAGGATGGAAGGAATTACTCCTCCAAAGGGGCAACCGTGTTGGTGTCTGACATATCTCTGACAACAAGAGGGCCTCAACCGGGGTTTGAACTGGGCACAAGCTTGTCCAATTTTCACACACCTTGGCCAAATTCTCCTGAATTTTTTAAAAGGACATTTTGATCAGTAAACGTTGTTGGGTCATTGTCATCTCATTCCACCACCATTCCAGTTTGGTTTGTGTCTTTGTTACTTTGTTCATTGTAGTTTCCATTTCCAGTTTTGGACATTGTTTCTAGCTTTGTCAGGTTTCTGGTTTCTTGTTTGGACATTTTGTTAGTTGCTTTGTGCCCACTTATTTGTTTGCTACTTTGGAACTGGTTATGTAATGAAATACAACCTTGTTCTTGAGCACCCCTGCTTCCAGTTTCACCGCCAAACCCTTACCAAACCGAGAACAACTGGCTATCGCTTTTAATAGTAGCAGTGTAACGCAACGAGCAAAGTAATTGGTTTCAGGAATTTGTTACTTTGTAACGCGTTACTCCGAACACTGGATCATTCCTTCCATCCATCAATTATCTACCGCTTATCCTCAGTAGGGTCGCAGGGGTGTTGGAGTCCATCCCGGCCATGTTCGGGCAGGGGACACCCTGAGCTGGTTGCCAGCCAGTCGCAGGGCACCCCGAGACAGACAACTCACTTGTTCATTTAGGGACAATTTGGACCGGCCAATTAACCTGACATGCATGTTTTTGGAATGTGGGACGAAACTGGAGTGCCCGTAGGAAATCCACGCAAGCGCGGGGAGAACATGCAAACTCCACACAGGAAGATTCGATCTCATGACCTCCAGGGCGCTGCCGTGCCCTGGATCTATTACAGCTAAAATAGTCATATATGCAGTGTTTCCTTTGCTTTCAGTTTAATTCATCCCCTGACCATTCTCATTACTTAAAACACATAAATGTGTTATTTTCAAACAGTGTCCTCCTACTTACACAAAAAGAAAGGCCTTAATAAATAATAATAAAAAAATAACACATTGTCTGGCTCCTTCTTGTTCACGTGGTTTGGTCGCCTTGGGGGGAGCAATAAAATACAGCCATATGAGTCTACAGGGAGACAAACAGCCACAATATACTCCTCAGACATGATCATAATATTCCTGTTTCACAGAAAAAAAATATACATGAATATGACTACTGTATCACACATATAGTAGTTTAAATTGTTTATTATGATCCATCTGTATCACAGTTTGCATTAATAAACAGTTTCAAAAGTAATGAATAATTAAAGATAGTTGCTGGGACCAAGCAGTAAGAGAGAAAATATTAATACTGACAATATATGTCATTTTTTACGTTTTCTCGATATTTGATATGTTGTTTGATCCTTTTAATTTGTGTCACGACCAGGAGGGAATCAGGACCCAAATGCGCATCGTTAACGACAAGTTGATTGATAGAAAGAGGAAGGGCAGCGCCCGCCATCCGGTGCTCGCTGGACGCGGGAAGCAAGCCGCTCACGCAATCGGATCGTGATCCGAATATGGAAGTGGATCTTCCGCAGCGGGATATGTCGGTGTCAAACAGGTCGATAGCCGGGACAGGAGAGAAAAAACGTGGCCGGGATCAAAAACGTGTTCGGGATCAAAAACGGGTCGTAAGCCGGGGCGGGAGAACAAACGTGGTCAGGATCAAAAACAGGTCGGAGCCGGAGACAAATGAGGAGATCAGGAACGGACGGTTGGAAAAACGGATACAAAAACGGGACAGGTGAGAGTCAAATGCTTGACTTGTAAAAACAAAGGTTTGCTAACGGACTGACAACCGGAGAGTGAAAGGACTGGGCTTAAAAAGGGACAAGGAACCAATCGGGTAGCCCGCAGCGGCTGGCGCAAAATGAGCGGGCACAGGTGATGCTAATCAGTAATCATGACAAATTTGTGTACATTGTACAGTTTTTGTTCGCATTATTGTTTTCACAGTTTTTTGTTAGACTCAATTGGGCTTTTCTCTCGGTCACTGGTAGCACCAGACGACATCATCGTATAGTGCCAACATTATTGAGGTACAATCGCTAAATTTATCCTCCATCAAATATTTATTTTTAGGCAATTTGTTTTCACAAAACGTTTGTTTTTAGTTCAGAAAGTGTGTCGTGCAGTGAGTAAATGGGTGCCGCGTTGTGTTTGTAAGGTTTATTATAGTGTAATGCTAGAAATCGCATAATGAGGTGAGCAATTGGCTGAGAATGAGAGATATGTGACGAGTTAGAATGGACGAATACCTATACAAAGTATCGTTATCTTTCTTGATACCAGCCTTTTGAAACTGTTGAAACACGTGAATGCAGCCTATATCTGTATAGTGGACATTTAATTTTCATGATTATTAAATGAAAGAAAAATTAAATTACCCTAATAAAGCAGTACCAAGAAAAATATCTTGAGAATCAAAAGTATTACTTTAAAGCAACCAGTATTTTTGGCAGAGGGAAGGGCATTTTGATTTCGTAATGGTATCCGTTTGTGGTATTGGTATCGAAGATTACTCCAAATTTGGTTGCCGGTATTGCCCTGAACAAAATGTGGTATCAAAGAGCAGCAAAAGTATTGAAAGTCTTCGTTGTGTGTGCATGATGCCCGGAGAGAAAAAGGAAAAAAAAAATGACGCGGGTTTGAGTATTAATTGGTCACGCATAGGTGGTTTCATTACGACCTGAGTATAGCATTACTGTGTTATTTGCGTCTATTATCCAGAGCCGTCACAGCACGTGTATTCATTTAAAGACTCTACATAAACGACACATTTATTTGAAGACCTCTTTGATTTTAATTTGGTTGACTAAGCGTTTGCATTTAACGATCAATACATGCAGGGAGAGGCAAAGGAAAAGCAACGGAATCATGTTGCCTTCAAACACACTCACACAGTAGGTCGCTAAAACTTAGACAAAATTATCAGTGCGTCCAACAGCGATGCATAACTGTAGATAGCAGGAGATACATAAAAACACTATATTATGTATTTCCCCGATCTCCGATGACTCACAAAAAATAAAAATAGGATGACTGATGAAATTGAATCAAAAATGATAGTATGTGAATATCTTCATTGACTTACAGTGAGGCTAATCTCTGGTGAGAAACAGTTATTTACAAACTTGACTAGCTGTGCACCATTTGCCCAGCACTTGTTTTGAGACGCAAAACCATTTTGGGGTGTCAGTTCCCTTCTCAGCACAGTCACTCACCTCTAGATTGACCTAGTTGATTTCTTGTAAGACATTGCGATCCTGGCCAAACATGTTCTGGTCAGTTTTTACAACTAGGTAACCTATATGACGTTCTTTAAAAGATGATGTTGATAGCCAATGACATTCTGACCCACATCTTATTCATCATATGATTGGCAGCAAGAAAGCAGTGGATAAACTGTAGCATAGAAAAGAAAGAGATGGTTTATTACCTTAACATGAAAATAAAGTAGATGTGCTTTGGAATAGAAGTAACAATAGATAGGTAATCCTTCTTTATGGAAAACAGTCCATGGAACAAGATTTCTGTTTGATAGATAGATAGATAGATAGATAGATAGATAGATAGATAGATAGATAGATAGATAGATAGATAGATAGATAGACAGACAGACAGACAGACAGACAGACAGACAGACAGACAGACAGACAGACAGACAGACAGACAGACAGACAGACAGACAGACAGACAGACAGACAGACAGACAGACAGACAGACAGACAGACAGACAGATAGATAGATAGATAGATAGATAGATAGATAGATAGATAGATAGATAGATAGATAGATAGATAGATAGATAGATAGATAGATAGATAGATAGATAGATAGATAGATAGATAGATAGATAGATAGATTGATAGATAGATAGATAGATAGATAGATAGATAGATGGATACTTTATTCATCCCCTAAGGGAAATTCACATTTCCAGCAGCATCCCTGAGCTGAGAACAGTACAATAATAAAGCCAAAAGAATACAATATACAAATACCCAGTGTGACGTGCAAATGCCCACTGTAGCGTGTTATATAGAGTAACTAAATAGTGCTACACAGAATACATATTGCAGTAAGATTCGGTAATATCCAATGTAGGTGGTGTGGTTTAATGTGGGCCTTTACTCTGCCGGGTGGAGTTAAAGAGCCTCATGGCATGAGGAAGAAAAGATCTCTTCAGTCTGTCCGTAGTACAAGACAGTGACAGCAGTCTGTCGCTGAAACTGCTCTTCTGTCTGGAGATAATGCTGTGTAGTGGATGCGATGGATTGTCCATGATTGACCTCGGCTTTTTCAGTGCTCGTCTCTCAGCTACTGTTGTTAGGCTGTCCACCTCTTTGCCCACAACAGAGCTCGCTTTCCTAGCCAGTTTATTGAGACGAGAGGCATCCTTCTTCTTGACGCTGCCTCCCCAACACGCTGCCGCATAGAAGAGGGCGCTTGCCACAACTGTCTCATAGAATATTTTCAGGAGCTTTTTGCAGATGTTGAAGGAGGCCAGCCTTCTGAGGAAGTAAAGTCGGCTTTGCCCTTTCCTACATAGAGCTTCTGTGTTGGCAGTCCAGTCCAGTTTGTTGTCCAGGTGCACACCCAGGTATTTGTAGGTCTGGACAAATTCTACACATTCTCCCTTGATGGTTACAGGAACCGGGTGAGTTATGGTTCTCCTGAAGTCCACCACCATCTCTCTGGTCTTGGTGGTGTTTAGGTGCAGGTGGTTTGCGTCGCTCCATCGGACAAAGTCCTGAATCAATTTCCTGTACTCCTCCTCCTGCCCGTTTCTGATACAGCCCACGATCGCAGTGTCGTCGGCAAACTTTTGCACATGGCAGGACTCAGAGTTGTACTTAAAGTCCGATGTATATAGAGTGAATAGGAACGGAGAGAGAACGGTCCCCTGCGGAGATCCTCTGCTGCTAACCACAGTGTCCGATGTACAGCCCCCCTGTTTCACATACTGGGGTCTGCCTGTCAGGTAGTCAGTAATCCATTCTACAAGGTGTGAGCTAACTCCCATCTCTGTCAGTTTCCTACTCAGTAGCAGAGGCTGTATGGTATTGAAGGCACTGGAGAAGTCCAAAAATGTAATCCTCACAGCCCCCTTCGCCCTATCCAGGTGAGAGAGGGATCGGTGTAACATGTATACTATAGCATCCTCCACTCCCACCTTCTCCTGGTAAGCAAATTGCAGTGGGTCGATGGCGTGACGGACCTGTAGCCTCAGGTGGTGCAGCAGCAGCTGCTCCATGGTCTTCATCACATGTGATGTCAGGGCGACCGGCCTGAAGTCGTTGAGTTCCTCAGGTCTTGATTTCTTTGGGACTGGGATGATGCAGGATGTTTTCCACAGCTGAGGGACCCTCCCCTGTTCAAGGCTCAGGTTGAAGATGCGCTGTAGAGGGTCTCCCAGCTCAGACGCACAGGCTTTCAGCAGTCGGGGGGATACTCCATCCGGACCAGCTGCCTTGCTGGTTCGTAGCCTTCTCAGCTCTCCACACACCTGGGCTGAAGTTATTTTTAGTGGGGGGATGTCTTCCATGCTAGTGTCCAGAGGGGGAGGGGGAAGGACAGCTGCATTACTCAGGGGTGAGGATGAGGCGGAGTGGTCAAACCTGTTGTGAGGTGTGCGGCAAATCAGAATCCTCTCACTATCGTCCTCTTACATGAGTCAAGAGAATTGTGTGCCTCACTTTGCATCTGAAAATAGCAATCCAAAGTTTGTTAAACTAAATGAGAGAGAACCTTAACACTGAATAAATAACCATTCAATAAATTTTTTTAGGCTATATTTTAATCATGACAGGTGATGAACTACCTCACCTGCCTCTCCTGACTGAACCAGTATAAGACAATATCTTGTAATATTGGGCCGATATCCTAATTACGTGCGCAGTCACACCATAACTTGAACTCTCACATAGACATACAAAAAATGTGTTTTCCAGAAAATGTGTTAGTCAGAACAGGCAACCACCTCAAGTTGCCCCAATTGTAAGGAGATTGATCCAAATATCGGTAGTATAGATCCGGAGCTGGTACTTGGTTTGGATCAATTCTATTGTCTTGGGATCGATTCTGTCTTCCCATATTAACTATCATTATAATAAGGTTGTAGGGAATTATATATACATTTTATATTTCAAATTTTATCCAACTCGCTTTCACACTTTATTTGCCAAACTTTGAAATATTTTCATTGATAGGTGGCATACTTTTGGACTATAAGACGCACCTGATTATAAGATGCACCTTCAAAAATCCCCCCTTGTAAAGAGTTTGGTTTCTAATACATAAGGTGCATTGAACTATGAGGAGCAAGTGATTAAAACAGAAGATAAAAACATAATTCATAGTAAACAAATATTAGGGAATCTGATCTCACAACTAAAACGAATAGATTCATTCAGAAATGGTAACCGTATGTAGAAGCATTTCTGTGTGGTTATGCGTTTCTGAATTTTTCTAACCGTAAATCTGTAGAGTTTAGAGTTTTGGGTGTGACCTATAGTCCAGGAAATAGTGTATTTTAGTTGTCTAATTGAAATTGTTGTATAGCATTTAAATTTTTGTTACATTTTTACTTTTTTGGTTTTGACTTTTGTTCTAAAATAAAAGAAGTATTTTATATTTATACTGCCAAAGGTTGTTACATTGTATTGTTTGCACTATTTACACTTTGAATTAATTTCTTAAAATATTGTGCAATGGAGGGTATTTTAGATGTCATGGTGAATTTGTTATATTTGTATTTTTGTTACATTACTGCTTTTTTTAGATTGACTGTTTTGAATTTTGTTTTAAAACAGTTGTAATAATAACATTTAAATTTGATTTTTATACTTTTGAAGTTTTCATAGTAGTTATTTAATACGAAACAGAATATTTTTATTGGCTAAAATGTTTTACTGTAATTACTGTATAAATTAATTCAATTCATCTAATTATGCTGTTTATTCACTGGAAACGGAACGATTCCAGAAATCCCAGTATCGCCCAACCCTACCCAGATGAAGCAACCGCAAAACCGAAAAATAAATATTTTCATGGTCAACCTTTAGCAGCACGGCGGCGCAGTGGTTAGCGTGTGAGCGGCACAGTTTTGGGGTCATGAGATTGAATATTCCTGTGTGGAGTTTGCATGTTCTTCCCGTGCTTGCGTGGGTTTCCTCCGGGCATTCTGGTTTCCTCCCATATTCCAAAAACATGCATATCAGGTTAATTGGCCGGTCTGAATTGTCCCTCGGTGTGAATGAGCGAGTGACTTGTCCGTCTCTGTGTGCCCTGCGATTGGCTGGCAACCAGTTCAGGGTGTCTCCTGCCCACTGCTTGAAGACAGCTGGGATGGGCTCCGGCTCCCCCGCGACCTTACTGAGGATGGAGCGGTGCAGATAATGAATGAATGAATGAATGGTCAAACTTTATTCTTGTTGTTTTTTTTTTGTGAACCAGAACATAACAGAAAAAGACGGGTAAATGAAAAAAGAATGTCCACAGTCGGCTGGATGCAAATATGAATATTAACATGGATCAATATCTTTTAAACAACAGAATTAAATCAGCCCCCCTGACCACTGTAGCAGCGGTTTACTAAAATGTACTGTACTTTATCAGCCTCCCCACATGGCAAAGGTAAGAAAACAGCGCAGGTACAAAGCTTCACATATATGATGACGAAAATATACTTAAAAGTCAAATACAGTCAAGGAGGCGTTATAAGCTTTGAGTGGAGCGGTTGGCCACGCAGGCGGCAAACCAGTGAATAGAGAACGCCGTTCAATAAGAACAAAGGAGAATACGTCTCCAGGTTGTCAAGCAACAGCCAAGGACGCCAAGTTCTGCCGCTGCAAACATTTGTTCACGTTTAATTGAAAAGCCTGCAGCCAAGGTTGATTGCGAACCTTGCAGAAAGTTATCTGCGAGCGTCCTCCTTTCATTCAGCTGGAGAGCAGCGAGTCATCCATGTGGCAAACACATTTTGAACAACTTTTTTATAGCAATAAAATACTATCTTTGTATACCTACTCATTTTAAAACAAACTCCCTGTCAGAATGTTTGAGGACCTAAAAGCAGTGAAAACAGAATGCTTTGTGAGAAAACAAAGTCAAACAAAGTATCCAACAAGGCAAATGGAGCTAAATATATAACAGTAAAATAAATGGAAAAATGATAAACACCGGGACATGACTCAAGGAATGGTTGACAAATATAGGTGGACACGAAGCAGTAATAACCCAAACGATCCACTACAACATGAAAAAACTAAACGGGCTCTGTGCAATTAGTGCATCACCAGCGCTAAGATGCATAACCATTATTGTACCCCCATATCAGGATTTGAGTTGCTCAGGAGGGTTAGGCCTTGGCTGGAGAGCTTGTGTTTAACTGGAGCGGTGCCGGATGGAGAGCGAAATTTTGGAGCTTGCATGTGGGTCTTATAGTTAGGAGGCCGGAGTGTGACTTTAAAATGATTGGTCGACAATAGGCCAACCCATCCATTGGGGAGTTAGTCACTTCTTGAAAAGACCACTCTGTTGAGAGAAGCTGTCTGGAGGCCTCATCTCTACACTATTATAAGAAAGTGGCATCAATGGAAGGGTTCCCAGGGAAAAAACACTTCTATCCCAACAGAACACCAAGGTCTTTCCATAGTTGCCGGGGCTGCTTTGCTGCATCAGGACCAGGACAACTAGCTATGGTTGATGGAATAATGAATTCTAGTGTTTACCAGAAGATCCTGAAGGACAACATCCAGCCATCTGTTCATGCTCCCAAACTCAAGTACTCTTGGATCATGCAGCAGGACAAAGATCCAAAACACGCCAGCATATCCAACTGTGAATGTGTCAAAAAATGATGGTTCTGAAGTCCAAATGAGATTCTGTGGTGTGACCCCAAACAGGCATTTAATGCTAGAAAACCCTCCAATATGGCAGAATTTTGCAAGGAAGAGTATGCAAAAATTCGACACTCCAACTCTGAAGACTCATTACAAGTTATGGTAAGCATTTGATTTCTGTAATTGTAAATACCATGGGAATACAGACAAAGAAGAACATGTCTTTGCCCTTCTCTGTCTGAGTTAGAATCTCCCATGTTACCGATGTTGCTTGTGACTGTTTTCACGTGCTGTTTATATTCACATCGTTGTTGTATGTTACAGTGGTTTAAAGCTTGTAAGTCAATTTTTTAGGGACAATTAGCCAAACATCCATCCCTCCATTATATGCAGCATTTAACCACAGTAGGGTCGCTGAATCGTCTCATCCCAGCCATCTTCGGGCAATGGGCAGGTGACACCCTGAACTGGGTGTCAGCCATTCGCAGGGCAGACAGGGACAGACAATGTGCTCGCTCATTCATACCTAGGGACAATTTGGACCGGCCAATTAACCTGACATGCATGTTTTTGGAATGTGGGAGGAAACCGGAGTGCCTGGGGGAAACCCATACAAGCACCGGGAGGACATGCAAACTCCGCAGCTGGTAACTGGATTTGAACCCAATGACCTTAGAACTGTGCAGCAGATGTGCTAGTTCAACATTTATTCTTAAGTTTACTTTTCTAATTTTAAGGGGAGAACTGTGCATGGTCCGTTTGGTTGACAGAAAACATAGCAAACAAACATTTTTTTATACAACATGAAGTGGCAAAATGTTTATATTTTCTGAATATCTAGTCATTGTACACCAAACTCAGCTTGTTGTAAAATGAAAAAAAACAAATTTGCAGGCTTGTCACTTTTAAAAATTCGGTGAAGAACGGTGCATTCTTTTGTTTTCCTTCATAGGTTTTTACAATTACAGTATGTACGGTAGTTCTTCTCTCTGGGTTCCTAATCTTAGACCGAGAGCACCAGTCTACATTACCTGATACATTTTCTGTACCAAGAATAAATGGCACGTCAACCTCTGTTTAATCAGATTCCATCACCTTGTTCATCTTGATTTACTTTTAATTATAAGTGGAGCCCAGCACAAATCTTAATCTCAATTAGCAAATGTGATTGCAGAAAAGGCAATAAGGCAACTTCTTTCCACAAAAACCACACCTTAAGGGGATTTAAGTGCAATGATATAAGAACACACTATGTTATACCCAGAAAGGTATTTTTAGGAAGTGTTGATTGATCCTGGGAACCAAGTTCACGTAATAATTGGATGGAAACACACGCCAGCGCACAGAAATCCCTGCATTTGTTATTACGACCAACACAAAATGGTAAAAAAAAACAACCACTAACTCAAAAGATTCCACTTATGCACAGCTGATAAACAACGCTATCTGTGCTTAATTCAAAGGACAATGACCTACCGGCAATTGTCAAAAAGAAGTATTTCAACTGCTGTTAAACTAAAAAAACAGATTCAAACGTGTTTATGTGATCTTCAACTTTTGAATACAAAAGGATTTAGATGATATACTCACCTAACTTTATTCTTACAAAATGGACAACTGCATAGCAGTGACATATAGTCAAAGGAAGTTGTGCCTCATGGAAATATAAAATTGGAAATAAATTCAAGTTATTTCTCACTTAAAAGGCTCCTTATTAAAAAGCACTGCATTTTCACATTACATTATGAATATTTTCAAGACAATTAGTATGTGACATATTATGGTGCTGAGCCTCTGCAGAGTGAGGCACGCAATTCCCTTGCCTTGTTGCAGAGGGAGACCAAAAATTCTTATTTGGCCGCTCATTTCAGCCCCAAACAAAAGAACTCATGATAGTATTAGCAAGCTAAAAGTCAAGCCTTTCAGTGTGTAACTCTTGTTCCATGGATTTATTTTTCATAATGGATTGATTACCCATGAATTCAAGCTTTTATTTTAAATGAACAGTAATAATGGTAATAAAAATAATAATAAATTAAAAAATATATATAATAATAAGGGGCAGCACGGCGGCGCAGTGGTTAGTGCGTGTGCGGCACAGTTCTAAGGACATGTTCTCCCCGTGCTTGCGTGGGTTTCCTCCGGGCATTCTGGTTTCCTCCCATATTCCAAAAACATGCATATCAGGTTAATTGGCCGGTCTGAATTGTCCCTCGGTGTGAATGAGCGAGTGACTCTGTGTGCCCTGCGATTGGCTGGCAACCAGTTCAGGGTGTCCCCTGCCCACTGCCTGATGATTGCTGGGATGGGCTCCAGCACCCCCGCGACCCTACTGAGGATAAGCGGTGCAGCTAATGAGATGAGATGATATAATAATAATAATAATACATTGTATTTTGAAGCGGCTTTCAGGAAACCAGAGGTCGCTGTACATATGAGTAAGGCACAACAGTAAATGAAGCTTAAAACAAGTGTAAAACAAGCAAGTAATGAATAGCCAATAAAACACATTATAGTATTTAACATGTTTCTCTGCTGAGCATATGCAGATGCTGAGTGAGGCACACAATTATTATGCCGCCTGGCAGAGGGAGATAGGGGTACCAAGTATTCTTATTTGACAGACACCTCAACACCAAAAAAGAGAATTACTGTAGTTATAGTATTATCGAGCTTTTAGCAAGTTAAGCTATACACAGTATTTTTTTTTTTTCTTGTTGCATGGAATTTTTCTCATAATGGAGGATTACCTATCTTTTGTTGCTTGTAGGCAAAAGGAGTGGAGCACGGACTTATTTTCTAAGTTAAGATAAGTCAATAAACTTTTTTTTTTCTATGCTACAGTTTATATAATGCTTTCTCGCTAGAAGTAAGATCAGCCCAACGGTATTGAAGTCTGAAACAGCCAAGCCGGACAGATGAACTTGATTTGAGTGACCGAGTTTAAAGCAAACCCGAGAGTTCAGATTTTATTTGTTAGGACTCGGAAGGCGGAGTGGTGATTTGGCCGATCCTGACCCCCGTGACCGCTTCTTTGGGTCTGATAAGCGTTCTATTGTGCATGCCGATGGGTGCATCGACCACCGCACTAAACGTGGGCTGGGCTGTGCGAGAGGGGGAGAGAATCCATCGCGCGAATAGTCCAGATAGAAAAAGAAACAAGGAACAACGACGAGTTGATAATTTAACAAATAAAGGAACAAAAAACTCTCGGCCCGAACCTGAAAGCGATGGTTGACCTTTTAGGCCTGACCCAACTTTCAGGTTGGGCTGGGCTTAAGATCTTACCTGTATTTTTTACTCTGACAAGCAAATAATGAATGAGATAAAAGTTATTTATATATAAATCTGACTGTGCCTCACCAGAATAGAACTGATGCAATGTTTTGAGATTGGTGCATGACCTATCACTCATCTCTTGCAAAACAAACTGCACTAACCTGATCATATGAGTGAGAGAATGTCATGTGACTTCAGTCCAGTGATTGAGGGGTTTTGGTGGGAGTGATTACGTCTCACTAATAGAAACTAATAAAGTGGTTCACGTAGCTATTGATTACTTTTTGGTCCTTCAACGCAACTGGACGCGGTACGCCTGTCACATCTTTCTTTTCATTGCTTTTTGTTATTGAGTGCTGGCTGCGTTTTCATTAGTCTCATGCGTTCAGGAAGTGAATTGTCTCCAATGGGTCTGTGCTAAGTTAATAAAAACAGCCTCCATCACACCATTTTTCCTTCGCACCGGCCCAACTCCCCAAGTGGCGCACACCTACGTGATGGCTTCCTCTCTACTTTGACATGCCCCTCCCACCAGCATTTGGTCTGTCTGTCTGTACTATTCTCTTTCACCTTCTCAGAGTCAAACCCACACTGTCTTTTTCCTTACCGATACTCCCACACTCTCCCATGGGTGTGCTCCGTTAGGGTAAAGCTATCACACAATGTCCTCAAGATGCATACCTGTCACTTGAGCCTCCTCCTGCATCACCACAGCCCCCACTACAGGCCATCATCTTCACCACCAACCACGTGTCATACCATGCCACAGCATTGTTCAATTCATTTTGATGGTCCTTTAAACATGATGTAATGACAAAGTCCAATTTTAAAGACTGAATAAAACTTACTAAAGGCACTTTTGCATCACGGTTCCAGCCTTACTCCCATCGCCTTTTTTAGTTTTCCATTATGAAAAAGTACCTGGTCCTATGTCCCTGGCATGTCCTTTTTTCGTACCACCTCTGTCGAGGTTCCAAAACACGGCCCCTGGGACTAAAACGTCACGTGAGTCACTGAAGACCGCACATTTGTCAGAGAGGATCTTCCCTGAGAACTGATCCAAAATGAATTGCCGCTTTGCAAAAACTTAATTGAAATTTGAAGTGGTTCCAACTGCTGGATATTAAGCCATGGGGTAGGCTAACGTCCGTAGCTAATACGTCTAAAAACATTTTCTAGTGCAGTATTATCATTTGTAACTATAATGATTATAAGTATAATAATAAGTCTAAAGCCACTGTGTACTTAATAGATCATTATATAACTAGATAACCTGAAAAGGTATATTTCATTATTACATTATTTTATTCACTGTACCATGTTGTACATATTCTTTTGTCTGAAATATTTCCCATAATGTTCATTATAATGTTGTACAACTTGGCACTGTGAGTAAAGATAGTGTGATGATGAGTTAATATTGAATGCCTTTTCCTGTAACATTTATAATCCTAATGGTCTAGTGGTTAGTTTTTAGCATGCTCACTGCTTCGGTCTGGGTTCTATTCCCATTGCATCCAATGATTAGCAAAATAAAATCAATGGTATCTGTCAAATGATCAATCGTTGCTCAAATATTATATATTGTAAAGCCTCATAAAGGACGTGCACCCAAACTTTGAGTTTTCTTGTGGTAAAATAATGCATGTATACACTAATAAATAAGGTATAAGCGGAAATCAAGGCAACTTTGTTTCCTTTCTGTGCAGCCCAGTACCAAATCACCCGATACCGGTCCGTAGCGCAGTGTTTGCCCACCACTGCAATAGACTATATATGTGATTTCAAAATGATTATGGTGTAGTGCAACCAATAACGGGTTTTGCCCAGCCTTTTGAGAATCTTGAGTACCTGTAGCAGTTGATTTTTTTTTATGTATACGTTTTTACCACTTGGAGGTGATGAATAGTACACATTTTTCTTTTAATAATATTACCGACTAAAAATAGTGGTTGCCTAAAAAAGTGTTTCATACTTTACATCACAAAAAATGGAAAGTTACAACCACTATCATCGAAGGTACCTTTAGGAATTATGGCAAATGGCTGGGGTGGGCTCCAGCACCCCCGCAACCTTAGTGAGTATAAGCAGTGCAGAAAATGGAAGGATGGATGGACGCATTATGATTTAGTAATTTTGTGCACAGAGAGACTTTATAAGCCAGGGATGTCAAACTGAGTTCTGTTTGGGGCCGGATGCAGACTTTCTGTTCTGAGGCCAGCCAGATCAATAAAAGAACGTCAACTCAAAATGTTTAGCTTTGTTTTTCAATAATATGCTTTATCATTCAGTGCCTACATTCGTAACCTTATCCTACATACTATACTCACAGATGACAAGAGGTCTTTACTTAAGACAACACAAACAATGAGGAAAAAGGTTTTCATATTTGGCATTGGATGTATTAACTGGTTTACTTTAAATGTGGAACGAATGGAGCTTTACAACAGAACCAACTCATCAAGCTATAGAAAGTCAACACTGACCTTTAGCGGCCAGAGAGATCATTGCATTGATTTAAAAATCCATACATTTTGATAGAAAAGACCTACAGACTCGCTTCTTTTTTGGTATTAGACGTATGTTTGACATGCCTTATAATATAAGCCAGAGAACATAAAGCATATTTTTGTTTGGGACTCAGGTTATTGGCAACTAGTCTGAAGAGCAAATGGCTCTTGCTGGTGCCTTCCCTATCCAGTTGTTTGCTGGAGAGAACTGGAGGGTCTATGCTGGCAATCAAGAAGGACTCAGCTTTATATCCAATAATGATACAACAGTCAGACTTGACCAAGTGCCCTCATCCCCTTCAGCGCGTAGTGTATAAGCCATTGTCTGCTCATGAAGAACATCTTGAGAGGAAAACTACCACTCTTGTAATTGAAGACAGTTGAAGAGTTTTTGTTGTCCAGTCAAAAAGTTGTTTGAATTCAAGGGCGTTCCCCATGTCAAACCACCTGAACCCCATCTGAAAGTGGGAAAGGGCACATTGGGTCACCTAGGATAAACACCTGTGCTTTCAAATAACAAAAACGGGTCATTGGGCAGAGTTTGGCGGGACTCGAGGAAAGGTAAAGCAATAAGATAGCGGCACTTGGACACTGTCAAAGAAGTTTTAACGCTGCCTTTTGAGGCAAGCAAAAAGCGGTCATTATTTATTCATTTTCTTTCGCTGCTACTTAAATGATCAGATATGATTATTATAAATAAAGTGCAAGAATTAAAGACATGTATAACATCTCATCTCATCTCATTAACTGCACCGCTTAACCTCAGTAGGGCCGCGGGGGTGCTGGAGCCCATCCCAGCAATCATCGGGCAGTGGGCAGGGGACACCCTGAACTGGTTGCCAGCCAATTGCAGGGCACACAGGGACAGACAACTCGCTCACTTATTCACACCTAGGGACAATTTGGACCGGCCAATCCAAGGCAAGGCAAGGCAAGTTTATTTGTATAGACCAATTCATACACAAGGCAATTCAGAGTGCTTTACAGAAACGGCAGACAGGTTAAAAACACACAATAAAAGACATTGAAAATTTGAAATGTGATTTTTAAAACGCATCAATGAATTAAAATAAGGTAAAAGTGAAGAGTGCAGATAGAACCCTTTCAGTTGTATGCACAGTTGAACAGAGCTGTTTTCAGCCTGGACTTAAACATTGTCAGAGTAGACGCCTGTCTGACGTCATCAGGAAGACGATTTCAGAGTTTAGCTGCATGGAGCTGAAACGCAGCTTCACCCTGTTTAGTCCTGGCTCTGAGCACCAGCAGAAGGCCTGTCCCTGAGGTTTTCAGGGTCCGGTTCATATGGGACCAACATGTCACAGATGTAATTTGGTGCTAGACCATGAAGAGACTTATACACCAGCAGAGCTGTTTTAAAGTCTATTCTCTGAGCGACAGGAAGTGCAGAGACTTGAGCACAGGACTAATATGGTCGTACTTCCTGGTTTTAGTCAGGACCCGAGCAGCAGCGTTCTGGATGTTCTGCAGCTGTCTTACAGCTTGTTTAGAAAGTCCAGTCAGAAGGCCGTTACAGCAGTCTAGCCTGCTAGAGATAAATGCATGGATAAGTTTCTCTAAGTCTGGTTTAGACAGTGAACCCCTGATCCTGGCAATATTGAGATGGTAAAAGGCTGATGATGTTATGGATTTAAAGTGGCTGTTAAAGTTTAGGTCTGAGTCCATTATTACCCCGAGATTTCTAACCTGATTTTTAGCTTTTAAACTAAGTGATTCCAGATGACTGATGACACTTTCTTTGGGTTTTTGTGGGCCAAAGACAATGACTTCAGTCTTGTCTGAGTTTAGTTGGAGAGAGTTGTTCTGCATCCACACAGTGATCTGTTGGAAGCAGTGACAGAGTGAGTTCACGGGCCCATGTTCTCCTGCTGTCAGGGAAATGTAAATCTGAGTGTCATCTGCATAGTTATGGTAGGACACTTTAGTACTGGGTACTAACTGGCCCATGTAAAAATTGAACAAGAGGGGTCCCAGGATTGACCCCTGGGGGACCCCACAGGTCACTGCCAATTGGTCTGACACATAGTCTTCCATCTGAACAAAATACTTCCTGTCCTCGAGGTAAGACTGGAACCATTTCAGGGCAGGACCAGAGATGCCTACCCAGTCCTCTAACCTCTGCAACAAGATCACATGATCGACTGTGTCAAATGCAGCACTCAGATCCAGCAGGACTAAGACTGAGACTTTACCTGCATCAGTGTTGAGATGGATGTCGTATGTCACCTTGATCAGAGCGGTCTCAGTGCTGTGATGGGGCCTGAAGCATGACTGGAAATCATCAAAGCAGTTGCTTATTGGAAGAAAATCACTGAGCTGTTGGTAAACAACTCTCTCAAGGACTTTCCCTAAAAACGGCAGGTTTGATATGGGCCGATAGTTATTCAGTAGTGTGGCATCCAGACTACTCTTTTTTAGGAGAGGCCTAATGACAGCAGTTTTCAAGGCCTTTGAAAATGTTCCAGACCGGAGTGAAATGTTTACTAAATGAGTGAGTTGTCGTAGCAAACTGCTCATCACAGAATTTAGAAATTTAGTGGGCAACTCATCGAGGCAACATGTGGCTGAACTCAGACTGTAGACAGTCTCTTGGACTGTTTTTTCAGTGACAGGTGTGATATGTGTCAGCTCTGGGTGTGTGGAGGGCTGCAGTGGTAACTGCGTTGTGGGATTTATTGAATGTTTAATGCCCTGAATATTGTCATTAAAGAATATTGCAAACTCATTGCACTTAGATGTGGAAACTAGTTCTGATGGTAATGGAACAAGAGAGTTTGTTAACCTGTTAACTGTCGCAAAGAAGACACGAGAGAGTGACTGCACTTTGCAATCATTTCTGAAAAATACCTCTCTCTTGCTCTACATAAAATCTGGTTGAACACACACAACTCTTCTTTGTGAATCTCATAATGAATCTTAAGCTTAGACTTGCGCCATCTCCGTTCGGCTGTCCGACACTCCATCTTCTGTGCCCTGACCGAGTCATCATTTCTCCATGGTGTCTTCTGCCTATTTTTAACCATTTTGACCTTAACAGGAGCAATGGTGTCCAGAACATTTAGAACACAAGAAGAGTATGAGTTCAATAGATCATCAACATTAGAACAGGAGGCGTTTTCAAACCTAATCATTTCCTTAAACAGCATAGGTGTGCTGTCATTAATGTGTCTGCTCCGAACAGCTGCAGGTCCAGCTGTTGGTTTGGGAGTTACTGACAGTTCAAAGAAGACAAAGAAATGATCAGATATGAATCAACCTGAAATGCATGTCCTTGGAATGTGATATTGCCACCATTTTTCACAGGCAGTCAGGTAGGTTACCCTAGATGTGAAAAATGCCTCAGCCCTTTTGGCAGTATTGTTCACACGCTGCTGCCCTGCAATGCCGAGGAGAATGCTTTACACCAACGACGTCGACCAGATGGTGAAAGTGCTGTATTTGATTAAGATCAGGACGCTTCTCCTGCTACTGATAACCACGGAAACCGGTAATCTCTTTCAAGTGTGTGAGCAAAGCCCTCTCCACAAAACAGCCTGGAGTGTGATGGGCACCCTGATGACGATCCATCCAGTTAAGGGATCCGTGAACCGTGAATGTACAAAACACAAAGGCTTTAACCAGACAGAGCCTTTAAAATGTCACAAAAGCAAAGGATGTAATGTCTGTAGAGGAAGTAAACTGCCAGAAATCCATTTCCCCTAACCTTTTCCAACCACCAACTGCCAACACAACAAAGGATCCAACATTTCTCACAAGACCTTTCCTTTTTCCTAAAGTGCACACCAGGGCGCTTCATCTACATAAAGTGATCTGACTCTCCATCTTTATAGAGAAGTTTTGAACCCCTAGAGTGTTCATTTGTGGTCAAAAGATTAATGAGATGATGAGTGTCATGTTTCAGGCCACAAACGTCTTCTATTGTGTGTCCGAATGAAGTGTTGCCTACTAAAAACAGTTATTATAATCAACGACTTGGAAAAATTTATTTTGAAAAGCATCAACAGGAACTCCAACCGGTCACAGGAAACACCTCCAGTGACTGATATCAGCGGGAATTAAAAGCCCAGGTGTGATTTCCCCTTTTTTCTATTTTCTTCACGCTCTTTCTTTCTGGACAGCGAGCCCAAAGGGGGGCCTGCCGACCTTTGTACCCAGGGACCAAGGGGTACAAAATAAAGCCGAGATCCATGGCTTTGGCCTGGCGAAATCCAGTCATGTGGTTGGGTTTCATCAGCTGAAAAAAAACGTCACGAAAGAGAACCCTTTTCTGCTGAGGGGAAGAAGGTGCCATGGGTCCGCCCCCCAAACACACCTCATTGACTAGTACTGTAAACCACTACAGACTTTCTCCCGTCTCCCCCAAGGTTTCTCTTTTGTTAATTAGAAATGCAAATTTCCTTTGTCAACAATATGCCATGCAGAGTTTTATAATAGTTGCTCTGCTCAAATATTTCCGAGCATTATAGGTAAAATAAAGCTTAATTTAATCAAAGTGGCACTTCTATCTTTATTGTTTTCCCTCTTTGTGGCCTAAACAGTAAAAAGGTCTGTATCTTATTTAGGTGAACTCCACTTAACATTCACTTAATATTTCAGTTTGAAAAACTTTGCGTAGCAAATTTACTGTGCTTTTTCAAAGTCCAATAATATCCACTTCATTTCTTTTCCAACTCTTTTTCGTACCCTGCGACCAGCTGACAACCAGTTCAGGGTGTTCCCTGCCCACTGCTCGAAAATAGCTAGGATTGGCTCCAGCACCCCGTCACCCTACTGAGGATAAGTGGTGAAGATAATGGATGGATATTCTTTATAATCCACCCTCACTGGGGAGTGAGGTCTGGCAGGATTTGACGGCTGTGAGCAAATAAATATATTGGTGTTGATTTTTGGACACCGGAGATGGAATAAGAGCTTGCTCTGTCCACTCCACGCATCGGCCCGGTATTGCAGTACTTCCGGAAACGGTGCATTCGCAATGATCGCAGCAAGGCTTTAGGGCTAGGACCTTAGCTTGGCCTATTGGCTGAGAGTAAGTGTCCCGGCTCCTAGGCTTTGTAGCGAATTATGAACTGACCGATAACGGATAATGGATAATGAATAACGAAGATAACCCTTAAAACCCCCTGACAGAAAAAACACCAGCTATCGCTCTTTGATGTTTTTTTGTGATGTAAAATCTAGTTTTGTGCGTAAAAATGTGACAACCTTTGCCCCTGGCAGGTTGACAGAGCATCCAAATGTCCTATGATGCAAGGGATCTCACAGGAGCAGAAACTGCAGCTAAGTGAAGGACATGACGACCATCCCGTGCGCTTTTTTTACTCAAGAGTGACCTCTTGTGGTAATCAGTCGCAGCACAAAGCAGGTAGTGTGCTTGATGCAGTGCGGCTAGAAAGCACAAGAACCATTTTCAAAGACACGTTTTTTCTTCTTCGCGTCTTCATCTAACTACATTAAACACGTCCACTGTGCATGGGTAGAGCAAGCTTCAAATGACACAAAATGACAATTAAGAGTGGCAAAAGGAAATGGGAAGGGGGGGTTTAATGCAACTTTAAGTGCCACAACGACGGCTATCTCGCACAGCAAAACAATAATAAGGCGCTCGGCAGTCTGGAGACTTTCGCTAATGAGCGTCGACGGCGGTGATGAAGGAGCGCATTACGCCAAGCGGTGATGTTAGTTTGCTGGGATGCTAAGCGACTGCCGCATTGCTCAAGTATTGTGGCTTGGGCCGGAAAAAAAAGATGAAAGCGAAAGCCTTGGAAAGGTGTTAGATGACACAAAATGGAGTGCGTGACAGCAGCAGACTCTGTCATTTGGAATGCGAAATGCTCACGCTGGGAAGATTAACACGCAACCTATTGATCCTCTAACTGGGCTTCAGCTTGCTTTCCAATGGCCGATTGTGACATGATGACAAAATGACTAGGTCAGAAGATAGGAACAATTGATAATTCCTAATCACCTGACAACATTCGGGCAACCCGAGTGGTGGCGGCCATAATGGTTGGGTGTAAGCCGGTAAGTTTACCTCAATATTATTGTTAGTGAAATGTGAAATATTGCAACCAGAGCTCTAGTTTGGCTGTCGTTCAATGTTCAGGGTTCAGTTAAAACAACAAAAGTTCAATCAAGCACAAAAAAGACCAAAACATAATAGAGAAAAGTATGTGGTGTGGGGATTACAGTTATATCATCTGTTGGGCGCTTTAGCGTGCACATGCCATCCTCGGTGATCCTACTGCATTAATTCAGAGACTTTCTCTGACTTCCACTCCCAGATAAGGCTGCACTATTTTTGGCCAGGCTTTCAGGGACACTTAGGGCTTTCACTGGGGCTCATTTTAGCTGGCAAACCACGCAGTATTTTTTCCTATGGTTTATGGCGCTCGGCCATTATTACCGTCAGGCAAATAGCAAATGAAGTCCTTGCTCCGGTCTCCACTCACCAGGTAACAGTATGAATAAATGGATGAACGAACGAATGAATGAATGAATGTACTTTATTGTCCATCCACCCGTCCATTTTAAGCGCTGTTTATCTTCTCTAGGGTTGCGGGCGTACTGGAGCCTATCCCAGCTATCTTGAGGCAGTAGGAAGGGGACACCCTGAACTGGTTTCCAGTGTCTTTGTTGTCATACAATCTATCTATCTATCTACCTTGGTCATATCCTTCATGAGGGGTGACCGACAGCAAGACAAACACAACAATAACAAAGAAGATAAAAGGGAAAAAAATAGCAAAAAAAACACACACAAAATGTTTTGGACCATGGCCAACCCAATTGTCCAAACACCAAAACAAGTTAGGCACCTCGGCATCTAAGTTGGTCATGGTTTCGTCCCTCCAGATGAAATGGGACACCAGAAAGCGGCCATGTCACTCGTGTCAGGGTGACACAACACACTATTTTGTTCAACAGCAGGGCCCGACAGCTTTCACTGGTTTACCCTTGCCGCATCATACGGGTGCCCAGCCCATCCTTAAGAACGCGTCCACAATCCCACTATCCTTTTACAACAACTCTCCACTCCTTTCTATCACCAAAAAGAGCACTAGCTTCCATTATATTTGGATCTCTAAATGTCCCTGTGGTGAGGGGGCCTCTCCTTGTGAGAGGTAAGAGAATTCTCTCGCCAGGGTCCGCTGTGTGTCGTAAGAGACGACTAAAGTAGAGGGAGCGAAGGGAATGGGGATCCTCTCCTCTCTATCTCTACTCCCTAAGAGACAGAAAGGCAAAGAAAGGGGGGCGAGAGACCGAAAGGTCTCGCAAACCCTAGTTATAGGGTCACTAAATGAGAGAGGATGTGTCATACAATAATACAACAAAATTGGAGGGCTTCTGCTTTTATCGCAAGAAGCGATGTAGAGGAAAAGCTGCACACTCAGGTTGAGCCAAGTCTCTGTCATGATTAAAATACAACGAAGTGTAGCATCAAGTCATCCATTTCATTTGTAATGGACCTGGCGTTGGTGAGATACAGGCTCAAATCTGCTTGTAGTTGTGAGAGTGTTTACGCAGGCGCAGCAGTAGCTTTTGCTTATTTTCCCCGACCAAGACCCGATAACAATCCACTGAGCACCCGGTTATTTTCAAGTTTGTCGTTGATGTATCAATGTCGATAGGCGATGTTCACAGTGGTGGAGTGGTGTAACGCCGATGTTTGGGTGGATAGAATCCAAAGACAAACATGGTAGGTACACACAAAAAGCACAATACAATTGGGTCAGTTCAATAAGCACTTAGGAATAAATAGTAAATACACAAAAAAACAACAACATACACAATCCTCTCCCATTTGAACATTAAACAAAATTAATGTTGACCCATGATAACATCAAACCAAGTTTGTAAAACCCATTCATTATGGCCGACTGTCTTCTTCTGGGTATACACGTGACGTCATACGAGAGCAATCAACTATCGACTAGGTTTATAACACTGAACACACAATACATATTGGTAATCTTTTCAGAGAAATATGGCATTTGATCACAAGAAAGAAAAACATTGACATTGGGCGCCATTATACATGTATTACAGTGATGGAGTTTGTTTTAAATCACAATGAGATGGCGAAGTTCACGGATGCTTTGTACTGATCAACAGATCTGGAAAGGAGGGGGCTCACAGGCAGGTCATAGCAATGTCTTTTTAGATCGGTGTCTGATGCTTGAAAATAAGCGTTTAAATTGTGGGGTTAGGTCACCAAATAGCTCCCAAGTGCAGAATCGCTGCTGCTCGCCACTCAGAGGCTGACACAAATACCAGAAACACATATTACTGTTTTTGGTTTCATTAGTGTTGACCACACACACAAGTACAGAACATATTTAATGAGTGAATCAGGAATGGTAACACTGCAATCTAGCACATGACTCATACTACAGGTGACTTTATTTTTGTTACATCAGTTAATAAAAAGACAGAATTAAGCATTAATATTACCTACCCTGAGAGAGATCAAAAGACTAATACAATGTTCACTCGCCATATCGACAGACTTTTGCTTCCTGTGTGCATTCGAAATTATTTTGCTGATTTTTGCCGTCAACGTGCAATTCCAATGTCACTTTAGCACGAGTGACGTTATTCTAAAATAAACGTTCTTTACTACATTTAACTTCTAACATCATTTAAAATATTATTTTATTCATTCATTTATGTCACTGACTAAAATCAATGAAGTATTGTGCTTGTTTGCTCTGGCTCCAAAATTGTGCTCCATTGCTTGATATGCTTGATCATGGTTTGCCAAAAGTAGATAGATAGATAGATAGATAGATAGATAGATAGATAGATAGATAGATAGATAGATAGATAGATAGATAGATAGATAGATAGATAGATAGATAGATAGATAGATAGATAGATAGATAGATAGATAGATAGATAGATAGATAGATAGATAGATAGATAGATACTTTATTCATCCCCACAGGGAAATTCAGATTTCCAGCAGCATCCCTGTGCTGAGAACAATACAATAATAAAGCAAAAGGAATACAATATACAAATACCCAATGTGACGCGCTGATACCCACTGTAGCGTGTTGTATAGAGTATTTAAATAGTGCTACATAAAATACACACTGCAATAAAAATACGGTAATATGCAATATAGGGGGAGTCGTTTAATGTGGGCCTTTACTCCGCCGGGTGGAGTTAAAGAGCCTCATGGCATGAGGAAAAAAAGATCTCTTCAGTCTGTCCGTGGTACAAGACAGTGAGAGCAGTTTGTCGCTGAAGCTGCTGTTCTGTCTGGATATAATGCTGTGTAGTGGATGTGATGAATTGTCCATGATTGACCTCAGCTTTTTCAGTGCTCGTCTCTCAGCTACTGTTGTCAGGCTGCCCAGCTCTGTGCCCACAACAGAGCTCGCTTTCCTCCCCAGTTTATTGAGACGAGAGGCATCCTTCTTCATGACGCTGCCTCCCCAACACGCTGCCGCATAGAAGAGGGCGCTTGCCACAACTGTCTCATAGAATATTTTCAGGAGCTTTTTGCAGATGTTGAAGGAGGCCAGCCTTCTGAGGAAGTAAAGTCGGCTTTGACCTTTCCTACATAGAGCTTCTGTTTTGGCAGTCGAGTCCAGTTTGTTGTCCAGCTGGACACCCAGGTATTTGTAGGTCTGGACAAATTCTACACATTCTCCTTTGATGGTTACAGCAACCGGGTGAGTTTTAGTTCTCCTGAAGTCCACCACCATCTCCCTGGTCTTGGTGGTGTTCAGGTGCAGGTGGTTTGCGTCGCTCCATTGGACAAAGTCCTGAATCAATTTCCTGTACTCCTTCTCCTGCCCACTTCTGATACATCCCACGATTGCAGTGTCATCAGCAAACTTTTGCACGTGGCAGGACTCAGAGTTGTACTGAAAGTCTGATGTATACAGTGTGAATAGGAACGGAGAGAGCACGGTCCCCTGCGAAGATCCTGTGCTGCTAACCACCGTGTCCGATGTATGCCCTTATACTATATATGGATGGATACCACTTTGGCATCCACTATATATGGGTGGATAAAAGTGTGGACTTTCATTGTTTGCATCTTCTATGTGTGGACTGAAGCATTTTTGCTGATAAAATAAGAGGGATAGGTCCAGGAGAATTCACCCAAAACACATGAGGCTTTTTTTTGCGTGTTGTGTTTCTTCAGTATACCCTTTAAGTGTGTAGTTACGTTTTCAAGTTATTTTCAGGGTCGAGCGCCTTGAGGGTCAGAAGAATGGGTTCTCAGGCAATTCCTATCTCTCATCAAACAATGAACTGCTATGGTGTCCAGAACTCCTTTTGCTAACCTATCACGTAAAGCTACAACTTAAAGGCCACTGGCAAGCTTCTCAGGTGACTCCTATCTGTAATCAAACAACGAACTACTGTGGTGTATCACAATGTATCATTCTGCTCCTGGGAAAGGAATCTGCTAAGGTACGCCCTTTTAGTATAATTTTATGTTAGCTTGCCCCCCTGGTGAAAGAGTGTATTTTCTTCTTTCCATGATTATTGTTAGGTTAGAGTTTAGCGGGCAGGAGTGTATATCACACCATGTAACCCTGTCCCTATGTAACCAAAGAAATCGTCCAATCAGAATACTCTTGCATGCACGTGATTTATTTTATCCTCCAATCAGAATCCTTGTACCCGAATATGAAAGCTGCTCACGCTTCAGTCCGTGGGATTTACTCCAAGGTAATCTAAGAGTGCGGTATCCTTGTGTGTTGTGCTTGCTTTTCTTGAATAAATTAATTTTGTTTGTAACCCAAAAAGAGTCCCTTATTTCATCCTGACATTGTTTTTAACCTGACAGTTTATACTGAAGGTTTTGTTACAGTCAGTAGTGAACAAGTTCAAAGCAAATTAGTCGACTGATGAGAAAATTAAGGATGCTTCTAATGTCAGCGTGGTTTTATTCTGCCTATTGAACTCTTGTGTAGATTGCTTACAACACCAGGGTTGAAATATTTTGTGCGCTGTATGTATCATTGTCACTATTTGCCAATCACTATCCATTTATTTGAATTTCATACCCTTTATGGTTGTCCCTCTTTTTTTTATCGTAGGTGATTTTAATAGAAAGGGAACCAGGTTGGGTTTTTTCATCTTTAGGATTTTCTGTGGTGTTCGCTGTTCTCTTTGCAAGCTCAAAATTCATCAACGTCTTAGCTTCCTAATTTAAGTGTATATTAAACTATAAAATTGTCATCGGGTCCTTGCAGCCAGGTCTGAAAAACGCCAGATGTTTCTGGATTATCATCAACCCAAAGGATTTCCTAAGAATAAACCTTTGCATAGGCTTAGACTTGTCTCAAAAGCATATAGATTAGATTGTTTTGGTGATATCATCTAAGTTAAAAAGTTAAATTGTGTTGTTTTTATGCATCCGTCAGCCATTTGGAGACTTGGTGTCGGGTGAAGACGACAGGTTCCTTGTGACTTTACTGACGGCCAATCTGGGTTCACTTTCTATCTGAAGCAGAACCATGATTTGTCCTTATCTGAAGCCCGACAAACTGCGATGTAATATTTACTCTACAGCAGGTCTCAAAATGCACAGCCTCTCCCTACCTGTCAATTTATACGTTTCTCCGTATTTTATGTTTTTTAATCATTTCAAATTGTGTACACTGCATGACAAATTTGTATGTTTTTTAAATGGTCTGTATAATAGTCAAGTCAAGTCAAGTCATGTTTACAGTGTTTGTATAGCCCTTAATCACAGAGTCTCAAAGGGCTGCACAGATGACAGATTATTGCAAACCACAGACTATTATTACACCATCCCATGATCTAAAACCTACATGGGGGCAAGAAAAAAACCCAAAAACCTCAACATGAGGAAAATGAAGAAACTTTGAGAAGGGACTGCACTCGAGGCAATCCCCACTCCAGATGACCAGGTTGCAATGGACGTTGCAATAAACAAACAGTAAACAGATATTGTCAACATAATGATAATAATAATAATACTAATAATCAACACTGAATTTACTGCAAGTGAGGAAATAACTGAGAAATATGTTATTGTTTATTTGGTAAAGAAAGTAAACATGTTTACACAAATTACCTTGGTTTTAATTCTACATAGTGTTTCTATGCAAGGGCAGCGTTTAGCGTGTGTGCGGCACAGTTCTGAGCTCAAACCTTCCTGTGTGGAGTTTGCATGTTCTCCCCGTGCTTGAGTGGGTGTCCTCTGGGCACTCCGGTTTCCTCCCACATTTCAAAAACATGCATGTCAGGTGAATTGGCCGGTCCAAATTCTCCCTAGGTGTGAATTAGTGAGTTGTCTTTCTCTGTGTGCCCTGCGACTGGCTGGCAACTAGTTCAGGGTGTCCCCTGCCCATTGCCCGTAGATGGCTGGGATGGACTCCAGCACCCCTGTGACCCTGCTTAGGATAAGCGGTGCAAATAATGGATGGATTTCTAATGCTATGGCCAAACAGGTGCCGTGTTGTGTTTGTAAGGTTTACTATCCCCTAATAAGGGTACAGTGGGACCTCGCTACTTCGCGGTTCCACGTTTGCGGGTTCAGAGATTCGCGGGTCTAAAAAATAATAGTAATAAAATAAAACAATATTTATTTATTTTTTAAGCATTTTTGCAGGGGCGTCGCTACTTCGCAGATTTTCACTTTTCGCGGGTGGTTTTGGTCCCCATTAACCGTGTCTAAAAAATAATAATAATTAAAAAAAAAAAAAAACATGTATTGATTTTTTTGATAAGGGGAGCAAGTGGTTTTGGATGACAGGTAGGCTACTTAGATAAATTAGATAGATTAGATTTTCTTAGATAAAAGGAAACAAGTGAATAATGTTTCCGATATCACATTCTGCCGTGTTTGAACCAGTGTGTCCATACAGCAGTGTCCTGACGGATCACCACCTTATCGTGGTGGGGCACTTTGCGCGTCTCCATGACCCCTAGAGCTATGTCGGCGGGAGTCTCGTACTCCTGGTAGGGTTACCCAAGCCGAACAGGTCGAAGGGTAGAGTCCAGACTAAGAGTGATCCCAAAAGCTGGTGGCGGCACGCTTTGAGGCGGTTTCTTACAGACCTGGATCCCGTTAGCCGCCTGCAGTTGTAGAAGGATGCCGGTCGTCTAGGGTAACCCTTGCCACTGGAACCATCTTCTTTACAATCAAGATAGTGGCATTGGGGAAAGCGCACCCCTTACGCCACTTTAAAAACCATCATTGCGCAGGTATCCTCTTTTACCTGAGTCTCCGACCACAATCCAGGATCGGACTGTTCAAACATCAGCAGACTCACAAATAAAAGAAGATGGTCATCATCGAATCGATGGACAACCCCAACGAACGATACAGCACAAAAATGTTAAGAATTATTTTGGTATTTTTTTGTCTTGCATTTCTTTGTATTGGTTCCTGACTTTAGAGGGACTTTGGGGTATATCAACTGTCCTTGTCTGTCACCGTTTCATGTTATTCTGAGTCCATGGTTGTTTTGTCTTCCCATCTCTGGTGTTGGACTATCGTGTTCTTGTGTGGATTGTTCAATTGTTTCTTGTTTTTCTTGTGTTTATTTGGTTCATGAGTCTCTGTTAGTCCTTGTTGGGTCATTACCATGTCTGGTTGTTGCGTCAATTCATTTGCCATGCTTCGGTCGTGTCAATGTCCCTACTTTGATCCAGAGTTGTTTTCTTTTTCTAAGATTGTGTGTGTTAATTGTTGTAGTGATATATGTGTGTTACTGTGTATCCTGCTTTTGTGTAATTAAACCACCACCAAGCACTAAAGGAGGATTATGTTCCAGAGACATCAGACAACCAGACTTTTTACTAGCGTTTATCCCAAAAGAGAAAAAGTTGAATTAATTGTCATGATTACTGATTTGACTCACCTGTGCCCGCTCCTTTGAGGCCAACTGCCTCGGACTCCGATTGGCTCCCTGTCCCTATTTAAACCCACTCCTTTCTGTCACCTGTTGTCATTCTGTCTGCGAACCTCAGCGTACTCTAGGCAAGCTTGACTCCCACCTGTTTTTGCTCCCGTCTGTTTCCCGGCTTCGACCCGTTCTTTAACCTGACCACATCTGCTCTCCTCTCCTGGCTTTCGACATGTTTCTGATCCCAACCACGTTTTTGCTCTCCTGTCCCGGCTACTGACCAGCTTTTTCCGTTTCCAACACCCCATCGCTTGTCACGGAAGTTCCACTTCCGCGTTTAGAGCGACCTGCTTCCTGTGTCCAGCGATCACCGGATCGTGGGTGCAACCCTTTCTTTTTTCCAATAAAACTGACAGAAACGTAACGCAAGTGGGTCCTATCTCTATTCTGGTCTTGACATTCATGATGTATTCAATGATTGTTTAGTGTCATATCACAACACACAATATATCCACACATGTTTGTGAACAACATTTTACTTTAAATCATCCACCCATTATCTGCACCGTTTATCCTCACCAGGGTTGCGGGGGTGCTGGATTCCCTCTCAGTCTTCGGGCAGTTAACAGGGAACAACCTTAACTGGTTTCCAGCTGTCCCAGGGCACTCCTTCCAATCATACTAAGACTATACTGCAGAGGTAAAAAGAGTAACAGAAATGAGCAAAAGTTTCAATGATTTTTTAGCACATGCGCCTATCGAGCGCACACTGCGTTGTTAAACAAGCGAATTTCATCAGCTCGCAGAGTTCAGAAACTTCCAAGTTCCCTTGGCTGTCAAGAAGTTTTCTTTCAAACTGATTAGAAGGAACTCTCCTGCCAATAAAGTGTGAGCATGTTAACCATATTGAGCGCCCATTCACTGTTAGTAAATAGCAGTGACATGCGGTGAGGTTTGTGTCTAGTGAGGCAGAGTCAGATTTACAAATGAAGGAACCTACACCTTATTCATCATATGCTCGACAGAGAAAGAAAGCAATATATAAACTGTAGCATAGAAAAAAGCTGTTATTGTCTTAACTTATGAATGAAGTCTATGAGTTGCTACTTTTGAATAAAAACATGATTAGATAGGCAGCACGGCGGCGCTTGTGCGGCACAGTTCATGTCATGGGAACCTGTCGTGGGTTCAAATCCAGCTCCAGACTTCCTGTGCGGAGTTTGTATGTTCTCCCCGTGCTTACGTGGGTTTCCTCCGGGCACTCCGGTTTCCTCCCACGTTCCAAAAACATGCATTTCAGGTGAATTGGCCGGTCCAAATTGTCCCTAGGTGTGAATGAGCGAGTGAGTTGTCTGTCCCTGTGTGCCCTGCGATTGGCTGGCAACCAGTTCAGGGTGTCCCCTGCCCGGAGATGGCTGGGATGGGCTCCCCCGCGACCCTAATGAGGATAAGCGGTACGGCTAATGAGATGAGATGAGATGATTAGATAGGCAAGCCCCCATAATGAAAAAAAATCCATGCAACGACAAATAAATTACTTAATGGCTTGACTTGCTAATACTATCCCTAATTTAATTTTTGGGGGCTGGGTTGTGCACTAATTCAGAATACTCAATCTCACTATCCCCCCTGCTATGAGGCAAGAGTATTCCGTGTCTCACCCTGCATCTCTAGATGCAAATTACGATTGTATTAAGAATATTAATTAGATAATGTTAAACTTTAGGAATTTTGAAAAAAAAATTGTGAAGTTAAATAAGAAAGTACATCCTACTTTACATTGTACAGATTATCCATTTTTTCTTGTTCGCATTTATGATGATGCTCTTATCTTAAGTGTGAATTTCCCTACGGGGATGAATAAAGTATCTATCTATCTATCTATCTATCTATCTATCTATCTATCCAGCTGGACCTGCAGCAAATTAGAATTGCTCGATGTAAACCGGCCTTGCCACCGACAAGTGAGAATGCAGGCCCACTTGGTTAGCATTGCCAGGCGCAATCCGGGTGGTGCACAGCACGCCGCCGGAGCCACCGCCACCCACACGCCAAAAACTAGTGCTCACGTAGGCAAGCACACAAAAATTGGAGAAAGGCCTGCCGTGTTTTGTCAACACCATCAAGGCATCGTTGAGACATGGGGTTATCAAAACGTCTGAATTGGCAGAAAGAGACTCGGAAAAATGCATGACCGAGTTGTTTTCTTGCAATCGCTTGCGCAATATTCTTGTTGGCAGTCCAGTTATTCCTTGTTTTTCTTGAGTCCAGGGAAAGTCAAACTCCACGATGTATTAATCTGTTTTTATTTAAGTCAAGTCAAGTGACATTTATTTGTATAGCCCTTTATCACAAAAAGACTCAAAGGGCAAAAACCAAATAACTAGTAAAATATAACATCAGCTATATAAAATATTTTTGTGGGAACGGGAATATTTTCAGCAAAAAATGGAAAAAGTAAATACATAACTTAGTTAAGATAGAATCCAAATGCCAAATATGATTATACCAACGATAATAATATTGTAATGTAAAGTTCAGACTCAGTCCACGGCTTCCACTGGTCCCTTAAGGTCTGGAATCGCCCGTTCTCCACAATTTTCTGCCACACTTTTTTCTTCCCACAGACTTCCCATTGAGGTGCCTGGATATATATGTGTAATTGTAATTCTGTGAAATCAAAAAGTTTGTTTGGGTGAACCCTCTAAGGAGTAAAATAAAGATATACAGTGCATCCGGAAAGTATTCACAGCGCTTCACTTTTTCCACATTTTGTTATGTTACAGCCTCATTCCAAATTGTATTATGATCTCTTATCTCAAAATTCTACACAAAATACTCCATTATGACAATGTGAAAAAGTTTTATTTTTTTACTTTTTTTTAATTTATCAAAATAGAAAACTAAGAAATGACATTTACATAAGTATCCACAGACTTGCCATGAAGCTCAAAATTGAGCTCAGGTGCATAGAGCTGGCCGGCCTTCTAAACTGAGCGATCGGGGAAGAAGGGCCTTAGTCAGGGAGGTGACCAAGAACCCGATGGTCACTCTGTCAGAGCTCCAGCGTTCCTCTGTGGAGAGAGGAGAGCCTTCCAGAAGGACAACCATCTCTGCAGCAATCCACCAATCAGGCCTGTATGGTAGAGTGGCCAGACGAAAGCCACTCCTTAGTAAAAGGAACATGGAAGCCCGTCTGGAATTTGCCAAAAAGCACCTGAATGACTCTCAGACCATGAGAAACAAAATTCTCTGGTCTGATGAGACAAAGATTGAACTCTTTGGTGTGAATGCCAGGCGCCATGTTTGGAGGAAACCAGGCACCACCAGGCCAATACCATCCCTACAGTGAAGCATGGTGGTGGCAGTATCATGCTGTGGGTATGTTTTTCAGCAGCAGGAACTGGCAGACTAGTCAGGATAGAAGGAAAAATGAATGCAGCAATATATAAAGATATCCTGGGTGAAAACCTGCTCCAGAGCGCTCTTGACCTCAGGCTGGGACGAAGGTTCATTTTTCAGCAGGACAACGACCCAAAGCACACAGCCAAGATCTCAAAAGATTGGCTTCAGAACCACTCTGTGAATGTCCTGGAGTGGCCCAGCCAGAGTCCAAACTTGAATCCGATTGAACATCTCTGGAGAGATCTGAAAATGGCTGTGCACAAACGTCTCCCATCCAACCTGATTGAGCTTGAGACTTATTGCAAAGAAGAATGGGCAAAACTGCCTAAAGATAGGTGTACTAAACTTGTGGGATCATATTGAAAAAGACATGAGGCTGTATTTGCTGCCAAAAGGTGGATCAACAAAGTATTAAGCAAAGGCTGTAAATACTTATGTAAATGTGATTTCTTAGTTTTCTATTTTTAATAAATTCAAAAAAAGCAAAAAAAAAAAACTTTTTCACATTGTCATAATGGAGTATTTTGTGTAGAATTTTGAGATAAGAGATTAAATTAATACAATTTGGAATGAGGCTGTAACATTACAAAATGTGGAAAAAGTGAAGCGCTGTGAATACTTTCTGGATGCACTGTATATGTGAGGCTACAGCTGTATACAGTACTGATACAGTTCACAGTTCACAGATCCCTCAACCATCAGGCCATGTAACAATACTGATACCAGATCTTTCATTAAGTACTCAAGAAAAAAACAAATTTTCAGTCTCAAGTACTGTACTTTATAAACCTTTTTACAAATAACCTCTGTAATGTCAATTTTTTTTTAATAACCTTGGAGTAGTGCTCAACTATATTGAATAAGGACATTATTAATTTTACTTGACATTATACTTTGTCGCCACCATGTGCATTTATTTTCCTGTCGGCAACCCGAACCATATTGAATTAAGTTGATAAAAATGTGTGCAGATAGTACATAATATAGGTTCGTCAAACTGTTTTACGCAAGTGAACAATTCAGACTGCAATGTCATTGACACGCAGCCAGACAAGAGGAAAAGGGGCTGGGCAACTCTTTAGCCAATCAGAATGAAGAACACCACACAAGATGAAAATCCCCGAAGTAGGGAAACCGCAAAAGATAAACTTCAATACAGCAAGGAATTACCGTATACACATTCTTTCAGGTGCAAAGAATCTGAGTTCTCCTTTTATCACTGTAAATGGCTCATAACTCGAGATATCACGTGTGCCGGGACTACAATGAAATGCTGGTAATCAATTGCTCCCAACACAAAAAGTAAAATAGCACCTAATAGCATTTTTACTGACAATGACAGACTAATCAGATGTGCTTACCTGCAATCCCTCAAGTCACGTTTGGGAAATATCTGACAATTGTCTAATACAGCCCTTTCTGGTTACATTTATGCTGGAAAAAAAACACAATAATATATATTATTCATCCTCTCTCCCGATCACACTGTAACCATTTATTTTTTTCCATCCATCACACATTTGATTGGTCTGCTTATTTGAGATAAATCAAAACCAAATCACAGCTATTAGCATTTGACTTGACTGTGTATGTCTCTGTTGTCCTTTTTATTTGTTACTCTCTTTCGAGCCGCTGTGTGTTATGGTTCAATTTCGCAATCCCATCCATTGTGCTGCTTGTTCCAGTAAGAGTCTGCCTTAGGCACCAGGACAAAGAGAAATAAAGAAACACAGACACAAACGAAGAACTTTCATCTACCACTACTGCAGGTGACTCTGTGTGGTAGTACTTCTACGCAAAGGAAAGGATTGTTTTTTTAAAGTTCTTTTTAAAATATCTGTTTCTCCATCACTACTTACTGTAGATCATGAACATGCTAATTGGCTCTGTGCACAAATCCACCACTTACTGAATTGAGGTGTGCCCGACTCCAGTAAAAATGACACATCTGGATTAATGTCATCGTCCAATCAAGAAAGGCAGTAGTATTAAGTTGAGGAAGTAGTAGTGTTTTTTACTTTTTTGTTATTCAAAGGGAATGGAACATATTTTATATACACTACTGTTCAAAAGTTTGGGGTGGTTTATAAATTTCCCGTTTTTCAATGAAAGTAACATGGAATCAAAAATAAACCCCATACATTGATAACCGTGTAAATGTCTGCGTCAAGGTTTCGTCATTTTCCTCATGTTGAGGTTTTTGAGTTTTTTCTTTGCCCTCGTGTAGGTTTTAGATCAGGGGATGGTGTAATAATAGTCCGTGGTTTACAATAATTTGTGCTCTGTGCTGCCCTTTGAGAGTCTTTGTGATTAAGTGCTATACAAATAAACATGACTTGATTATGTGAGAGCTTGAGTAAAAAAACAAATACTAAAAACAGTCATCTGCTTCCACAATCGTGTGTTAGGCCGCCAAGCAGCTCCAGATCTCACTTGGCACTTGATGTGAAAATTGTGCAAAGCGCCCTTCACCTCTCGTCACCTTCTTCACAACCCTTGAGGCTTGCCTGCTCCCATTCAAACAGGTGCCTCCATACAATAAAGATATCCCCGCACCACCCATCGGTCCACATTTGCTCAGGAAGATCACGGCGGGCTCGCAGAGGCCTTTTGACATTCATTTTACTGTCAGAATTATGTTTAGCGAACCAATATCCGTGACCTCTGTCGCTGTAAAGAATTGATAACGAAGACACGCGAGATTATATCCCAGTCAGACGGTTCTTTTAAGAGTTGGTGGGGGTGCGTCACGCCATCAAAAATGCATTAGGAATATAAAAGTTTAAACAGCCGCAAGCTGATGCTTGTACCCAGAAGACCCTTCCAGCGCGACACCACGGCTTGACATTATCCTGAGCTAATTGCATCAGGGGGTACAATGACTCTCATTGCAGCCATTATCCTCTAATGAGTCTCCTGAAGGATCCGTAACCGCAAAGGAGCTGCCAAATGACTGCTCGGACGAGCATGTACCTGGCCTGACAAAAACAAAATGGGGGCTTGTCATTGTTTCACTCCGGAGGAACAAATCTGCCATGTTTTTCCACTCCGGATCACTGACTAGTGATAGGAATTCCCGCTCTTTCTCGAAAACCGGCTCTTTCGGCTCGACTTACTAAAAAGAGCTGGCTCTTTCAGCTCTTCAGATTGTGCAACAAGCTTTAGTCCAAGGATCTCCAACCTTTTTCAAGCCGACAGCTACTATTTGTTGCTAATTAGCGCAAAAGGCACGCAGTTTGATATGCATTTCTAAGATAATTCGTCACGTTATTACTATGCTTTTACTATGTTATTACTATGTTATTACCGGATAATTATTATAAGTAGGGTTAAATAGACTCAGTCAACCTCTAAAAAAAATAAGTATACTACAAATTCATAATGTCCCAGCACTGGTGAGCTACTCTAAGAACAGGTCCACGGGCACTTCAACTGCCCTCAGGGGGCACCATTGGAGACCCCTGCTTTACTCCCATTATGCACAAAATTATTTTTTTTAAAATGAAGCGAAAAAAAAAGCAAAATAGAATAAAGTGAATAAAAAAAAATAAAAAAAAAGAAGAATAAAAACACAAAAGAAAATAAGAATAAAGCAAGAAAAAAAAATTAAAAAGCTGGAAAAAGAAGAAGAAAAGAAACCAAAGAAAGGTTTATGGGTTCCTTTTAATTGGTATACTGTATTACCACTAATAACGTAACATTCTGGATGAACAAATAAATATTAATTCAAAAACCTAAAGTACAAAATTATAATGTCATTTATTTTTTTCACTCTACAACTTTTAAATTATTTATACTTTTAACCTTTTTATACAATGCAACATTAAATCAAGCAACTCGAAAAAATGTAAACTAAAAGTATTGAATTTTTACTGCAACTCTAAATAAGCCTCTGCTCACGCAGCACTGCATTTGGGTCCATCTGAATTGTAACAAGATAGGCAAAGTGGGGAAAAAAACATGGAGGCTCTTTGAACTCTGTTGGGTATTGTTAACAAATACTTTTATATATTCAACAAATGTAAAATTTAAATTCAACTACAGTAACCGCTTGTTTTTCGCATCAGTTATGTCCTGCATTAGTCAATAGAGATTTCCTAGGATATGTGCAAGTTTTCGTCCGACCTATCATATGTGCTTTTGAAAGCAGTGACACATTATTTCAAAAGCGTTGACTATTTAATTTATTTTGTTATCATTTTTTGTTATTTTTTCTTTTTCATTATTGGAATGTCAATTGTATATATCTTTTGTATGTGTTGTTGTATGGTGGCTGACTCAACTCTCTGTTGAATTGTGATTGAGAATGTCAGAACCAGAACAGATCAGGACCCAATAGCGTGACGTTCTCACAAAAGCCTTTATTTCACGGGAAATGGGGAGTGATGCACGTTAGGAAGCCGGTTTGGCTTGGAAGGACAGGAAGCCAGAGACCGACGAGATCGATAACGAATCAGGATAATCTAGACAGGAGAATCTAGACGGGAACCAAAACTGGAGAAACTAACCAACAGGACAAAAACAGAAAACAAAACTGGAACCCGAAATTAAACAGTACAAAAATAAACGGGAACAATACCGGACTGGAGATATCATAGGAAAACAGGATCGAGTCAGAACCCACGTCTTGTGGGGCAGAAGTTCGTTGACGGGCTGACACTGAAGCAAGAGAGTGCTGAGCTTTATATAAACAGAAAGTCAATCTCTCAACGAGCCGCAGCTGGCGCCACACGGGCGGGGCCAATTGGGCACGATGGCAACCGTGACACACACGGGCGGGGCCAATTGGGCACCACGGCAACCGTGACACACACGGGCGCGACCAAAGGGGCGCCATGGCAACCATGACAGAGAAATATAAAGTAATAATAAAAAAGCGGTGTAATTTTCGTTTTTACTTAGTCTTATGTGATTTTTTACTGCTTTAAAAAAACGTTTCGGCAGATAAACAAATAGATACGGCTGTCGGATCAGCCTACAATAGGACGTCTCGAGAAGGTAGGAAGTTAGTGCAGAACACCAACTCATCGAGCCGCCATGTCCTAAAACGACACATCACTACCACAAACTCGATTAACAGCAGGAAGAAGCTACTTTTTCTTCTTAATGTCAACCTAGCAAGCTTTTACTACGGACGAACGGGTTCCCCTAACCCTACGCGACATATCTGGCTATATTTTTCCATGGAGTTCAGACCAAAAGGTGGAGACTAACGACAAAATCTAACCAGCTTTCCCTCGAAATTCCCTTTAGCGTCACCACGACGTGACCTTAAGCACTGAGCTGACAGGGGGGGCTGCCTGACACTGCTGGGCATTCCAGCGCTTGAGCTGCTCATCCATCTGCGCTTTAAGGTCACCTCCTATTTGCAGTCACTCTATCATAGAAAAGATGCCCGCAATTAGAGATGCGGGCACACACACGTCAGGTACATGCATAATCTAGTAGCTGTTAGCAGTACGATACGGCGCAAATTGAGAGGAATAGTCCCGACGCGGCAGATACTTTTTGCTCCTGTTTGTGTGGGAGTCGCCGCATTGTGAGGAGGATGGTGATCTTTTCATAAAGTGGAAATGCCGCTATGAATACATATCGAGGGAATAATTGCAAAAAAAAATGGGTGTCGGGCTCTTTTACTCGAAGCTAATAAATAACTTTTGCGTCCTCAGCCAGGAGTTTTCCCCCCTATGTGTTTGCACAGCAATTCAACATTATTTATTTATTGAGCACTTCAAAGACCATGGCAGTAAGAACTAGTGCTGTACATCAGGCTAAAATCAAGTGATAGTGTTGAACTCAACTTTACTTAAAGGGGCATTGTGTATTATATTGTATATCTTGGTGGTAAAAACTGGAATTCATTAGAAAAACAAAATTGATAAAAATAAGAAAAAAATCCATGAATCATATAAAGGAGCATTTTTTCAAATATCGCTCAATAATTTTTTATTCGTTTTACATAACATGAGACTTAGATAATTAAAATAGGTCACTGAGTATGTTGTCACTATCGCAGGAGTTTTCAGCTATGTTAGTTTTATTACTTAATCATAAGATTATTACTTTGGTAATCACATTATTCATTGAGCTGTAATAAATGCACATCATATGTATCCACATATTTAGTGAAGTATTTTTTTGCTGAATGTATTCTTTCTCCTGCACTTCCCCAGAAATGGTCTTTTGTCAACAGCCTTGAAGGTTCAGCTGTGTGCTAATATCTTGTACAGGGACTTCTTCTTTGTCACAGCCACAACAAATGGTAGACCCAATCGCGTAACGTTTACTCACAAAATTATTGAGATATTGGGGAAAGGCAGCGCCCGCGATCCGGTGCTCGCTGGAAGCAAGCTGCGCACAGAATCGGAACGAGTTCCAAGTAGGGAGTGAATCTTTCGGAGCGGGAGATCATGGTGTCGAGGACGGGAAAAAAACAGGTCGAAAGCCGGTACAGGAGAGCAAAATGTGGCCGGGATCAAAAACGGCTCGTAAGCCGTGACGGGAGAGCAAAACATGGTCGGGATCAAAAACAGGTCGTAGCTGGAGAGAAACGGGGAAATCAAGAACAGACAGGTAGAAAACGGGTGCTAAAAGCGGGACCGACGGGAGTCAGAGTAAAATGCTTGCCTTGTAGCAACAGAGGTTTGCTGACGGACTGACAACAGGCGAGTGAAAGGACGGAGCTTAAGTAGGATGGGGAACCAATCAGGGCGCCAGCAGTGGCTGGCGCCAAACAAGCGGGCACAGGTGAAAATCATGGGTAATCATGACATTCTTTTTGTCTTGTAATGTGAGTTCTGCGTGTCTGTTTGTGCTGCATGTTGCATGTTTGCAAATTTTCCTCACTATAAGAGAGGGGCAGAAACATTATTGCTTGCCTTTTGGGGGGGCAGCACTCCTGGCCTCTTGGGGGCAGAGCGTTTCCCTGATCGTCGGCCCGTAGTGCATTCCGTTATACTTTAATTCACTT